>NC_089820.1:10796959-10801959 GCF_029633855.1 Hoplias malabaricus | reverse complement strand
ATGATTTTCATGTAATAATCAGAATGTGTTTAATTCATTTATATTCCTTAAATTCATCTCTCTCTCTATTTCTCTCTCTCTGTATCGCTCTTTCTCTCTCTCTCTCTCTCTCTCTCTCTCTCTCTCTCTCTCTCTCTCTCTCTCTCTCTCTCTTAGCTGGGTGTGTGAGAGACGTGAAGGGAGAGTTAATTGGAGTGTGTTAAGTTGAGCTGATGATGATGATGACTATGATGATAATCAGTGGTGTATTCATACTGAACTCCTCACTCAGCTCACACTGACCTTCTGCCTGTTAGAGCAGTGGCACCATTCCAACTGCATCAGCCACAGTCTCTCTCTCTCTCTCTCTCTCTTTCTCTCTCTCTCTCTCTCTCTCTCTCTCTCTCTTGCTCTCTTTTCCTGTCTTTCATGCTATCTGTCTTGCTTAGTACTCCCCCCCTATACTTTCATATTTTTAATGAGTCTAATAGTCTTCCATCAGCTCAGCACATCTGAGTGAGTGCTGTGGGTAGTGGGGGTGGACTGGAGACTGTTGAGCGTAAAAAAGCCGCTGTGTCATAGCCCGACCTGTGTGGGTGAGTGTGTGTGTGTGTGTAGAGGGGGGCGGTGCAGGTGGGTTTTGTCCCAGTCAGCAGAGATGAAGCCAAAACTGATAGAACTGGCCCAGCACAAAGCTTGATTGGAGGCTATAAGGGACACCATCCTAGACCTTCCATGATTACGCCCACCTTTTTTACCTCACGTTTTCCTTTCTCTGAATTGAGTTCTGTGTGAAAATGTCTGAAGTCTGGAGATATCTTAAGTATTTAGGAGATTTGTGTTAAAACCTGAATAATAATCTTGAGATCACTGATTTTAAAGTGTCATAGTGTAAACACAACTAGTCTTACTATCTCACCACTGTAGATCTGTGAATGCTGGACAGAGCTGATGACATACAGTATCACTACTCAGAATATGTGATGGAATCTGGTGGTATTAGAGTTAGTGGGCCCAGGCGTATGGAATAACTCTGTGGTAAAAGAATAAAATGTGACTGATATGAGTAATATGTGAGTAATATGTTTTCTTCAGAAAGGTCATCTACAGAAAGGAAGATGTTTTCCCTTTTGACAGAATAACAGAAGTTCCCAGCTGTTGTAAAACTACTTCTTCATTGGTATGTGTTATATGATATTTTGCTGATTTCCCTCCCGCACCCTAGTTGTGATAGACATTAGCTCTCCGATCCAAACACTGACCACATTCACTCAGAGCATTAGTAAGATCCACTACTGGTGTTCCCCAATTAGTTCTGAATCCCCAACATCAGTCCGACTGGTCTCAGAGCGATCGGGTTTCCTCCGCTCCACAGAGTGGGGGTGGGATGGCATGTGTGGGGGTGGGGGTGGGGGCATTTGCCATTGAGCTTAATATTCTTATTCTCACTTGCAGCTCCACAATATCATGATACACCAATACTGTCGACATATCGCCCAGCACTAGGGATGGGACAGTGATAAAGAACTGTGTGTAGAAGGAAGGGAAATGGAGATGCAGTCTTGGTGATGTTTAGATAAGGCAATGGGGGAAGTGTTTGAGGTTAGACTCTGTTCTCCTCCCCCTTTGGTGCATATGTGGCAGAATGTGTGTGTGTATACGCAGCTGTAGGCCAGAGGTGGAGAGACACATCAACACACATCTGTGAAGAGATTGCCCAGCATTAACGCATTAACTCTCCCATACATGAGATGCCACACACACACACACACACACACACACACACAATCTCTCCGTTATATTATCAGGGAGCTGATAGAGCAGCAATTTATAGAAGTGGCTCTCTGCCTCGTACTCCAGATACACAATATCGCTGCCATATCACTCCCAGCAGATAATTGCTTCAACGTCCCAATTCCAGAGCCGGTCGGCACGGGGACTTCAGCAGAATTAGAGCCGATTTGACGCAATATTACGGGGCCACACTCTGGAAATAATCTCCTGGGAGAAGTGTTTGAGGATTCTTCAGCTTATCAGCATTGTTTCCGGTGACAGGTTGGAGCGTTGCATGCAGAATCTGCAAAAAAGAAAAAAAAAGAACACTTAGAAATGCCTGTGCTTGCTTCTGGGCCCGTATCCTGAGTGTTCCTTTACACTCCAAGGCTTATCCAACATTTCTTTGGAAATAAAGAAAATTAATATGTAGTTTGTCCAGTCTTTGTCTCTACTCGCCTTTGCGTTAGATTGTGGAGCACTGCTGGGAGCATTCAATGGTGTTTAGCCATGTAAACAGTACGGAGGCGACATCCGGTACAGACTTTGAATGATTAGCTCTAGATCACAAACATAACTCCAACTCATGGCACAGATGTTGCTGTTCAGTTTTCTCCACAGTTTCTCCACAGTGTAATGCTGGGGGACCTCTAAACCCCTCTATGACACTTTTCAGCTTCATAAGTTTGGCTATTTGTGATTAATGCATCTGATCACTCACTTTGTTTTAATAAAAACAGTGCAATAGTGTTATTAATAGTCGTTTACCAGAGTTTTAAAGGGAAGCACCAATTTTTCGCTTTTACAGCACTGTCCTGAAATCACGTAGGGAGGGGTCGTTATACCTACCCTCCTCCTAGTGTTACATAGTACAGTTTCTGTAGTGCTGAGGCTGGAGTAGCAATGGCAAAAGCTCTATTCTCAGTCAATGGAACATCAAAATGATTTTAAGGTTTTAATTTTAAGGAGAAAATATTACTTAATGTTGCTTTAAATAGTGATAAATGTGGCTAATTAAGTTGTCTTCCTTCAAAATAATAATAAAAACAACCAAACACAATGGCTGTGCTGCAGCTCTTAATGAAAGCTGAAATGTCAGTACAGGGAATGTTGTTATTATACAGCAGTCTGGAGAAGACTGAAGACGTGTGTGTGTGTGTGTGTGTGTGTGTGTGTGTGTGTGTGTGTTTGCATTATTGAGTAGACAGGCTGCTCAGATTTTGGCTGTGTGTGTATGTGTGTGTTGCATATGGAGCTGTGTGTTTGGAGTGTTCTCTGCATATGCATGGAGAGGCGGAGGGTAAAGGTGGGTTGTGTGTGTGTGTGTGTGTGTGTGTGTTGCTTTGCTCACTAACAAATGACCACCGTCCACCATCTGCTCTCTCACTGCGCTCGGCCCCAGGCTCGGGTAGTTACAGTGTTTTTATTAAGTGCTACATGAAGAGATGTGTGTGTGTGTGTGTGTGTGTGTGTGTGTGTGTGTGTGTGTGTTTGTGCACGCGCACGTTTATGTGAGTGGGTGGGTATAAATGTCACTCACTCTCTCTCTCTTTTACACACACACACACACACACAAACACACACACACACAAACACACACACGAACACTACTTTTTTGTGCCTTTGTTTTCTTCTGTCTTTTAATACTCTACATCTCTTGTTTTTTTGTTTTTTTTTTGTTATTGTTGCATTCTGAGTTTGAATATTATAAGTTTCATCACCGATATCAATGTAATAAACAGTAAACAATAGACATAGAGTTGAACAGACATTAGGAAACCAAAGTAGGGCAGTACATAATTTAGTTGCAATTTTATGAAGTTAGCCTGTCACCTTCTCTCTCTCTCTCTCTCTCTCTCTCTCTCTCTCTCTCTCTCTCTCTCTCTCTCTCTCTCTCTCTCTCTCTCTCTTCAGTGTCTTTTCACTCTCCTTTGTTTCTGACAGACAACTGTCTCTTTTTTAGCCCCTAACTTCTCTCTCGCTCAGTTGCACAGAACTCTGTGTTCTGTTTGTCAACATCTCTCTCACCCTGCATTGTCTTTCTATTTTTTGTCTCTCTCTCCTTTTCCCCCCTTATTCTGTCTCTTTCTCTCTTTCTCTCGCTCTCTCTCTCTCTCTCTCTCTCTTTCTCTCTCTCTTTCTCTCTCTCTCTCTCTCTCTCTCGCTCTCTGTCTCTCACTTTCACTCTATCTCTTTTTCTTCTCCTATTTTTGGTCTGGAGCTGAAGTGTAATAGTTGTTTTAGTGTGTGGAGATTTTGGGGTGGGTGCTGAGGGGTTCTTTATCCAAAGCAGTGATGTGTGTGCTTGTGTGTGTGTGGCGCACGTACACTGAGGGTTTACTCCAGTTTATTTTTATTGCAGCCTTTTTTGGCATTGTTTTTTCTCTTATAATACAATCTTCCCATGTGAGCTGAAAGAAGCCACGAGGAGTAGAAAACACACACACACACACACACACACACATTCTTTCTCTCTCTCTCTCTCTCTCTCTCTCTCTCTCTCTCTCTCTCTCTCTCTCTCTGTGTGTGTGTGTGTGTGTGTGTGTGTGTCACACACATAAACGTTCACATACAGAAATAAAGGAAAGAAAAGAATATAAAATTTTACATTAAAATTCAAAATCTGATAGAGTGTGTTGACCCTTTGCACAACCACTTCCTGGGAGACGTACATCATCAGAAAGCCCCCTATTGCTACCCAAGACCACCACTCCTGACTCTGTATCCGTTCTGGAGTAAATATTAGATTCTGAATAACATTATAATGTTTGATAATTGATTGATGGAATGGCCTTTCCACTGTAAATATGTAAGTGGTTTCAAATATGGGATGTAAACAGTATAAACATTTGATGTGACCCACCTAAAACCTGTTGTAAATATGTGAACGAAACTGACTGCATTCCAGGTTTGTGTGTGTTAGAAATGGCCTGATGTCCAGTGAATATCTGTGAAATACACGAAACCTGGATTCAGACTGTGATGAGTGTGACTGGAACTGGATGATTTCTAGTGTAGACCCGTGACCCAAATGAGCCAGTGCCACTGTAATTGTGTGATCAGAAATATGACGTGAATGGGCTGTTGTGAATATGTTATTCAGCTGTGGCTGCTTCCATTAACACATTTAAAGCAACACTAGGTGGTATTTTTACCTCAATATTACAGCTTCGAAATAATAGTGATGCAGCACTGATCTGTGAGGATAGAGCCTCTATCATTGCTACTGAGCACTGTAGAAACTGCAA
>NC_089820.1:9514133-9551633 GCF_029633855.1 Hoplias malabaricus | reverse complement strand
AAACACAAGCAAACGCTCACCCTCTCTTTCCATGAATATACATAGACTCACTCTCTCTTTCTCTCTCACACTCACACACACACTTTCTCAGGCTGGCTTAGACAAGGCTGAGGACGTTGAGAGTTCTAGCAGACACGCCATGGTGCCAGTCTCTCAGTGTATGATACCGCGGGCCAACTTTAATCTTCATCGGCCTAATCACACACACACAGAGAAAGAGATTGAGAAAGGGATAAGAGTGGGTAAGAATGATGTAAACATACAGTGTACATGTTAGTATGACAAAAATAACAAACTTTGTAAGCATACAACCCTATAGCCCTAGGTCATACACAAATCAGAACATAAATCAGGAACAATCCAGACACAGATCAGGTTATATTGTTTTAATAAATTCTACTCACTTTTTCTCTGCAGTTTTGGCAGTGTCAGATTGCTGTGACTGAACTAGAGAGAGAGAGAGAGAGAGAGTGTTAAAGAAAAACAGAGAGGGAGAGAGAAACAGAGAGAACTAAGACTGAAGGCCTGATCGTTCAGTGCTGTGGTTTTATTTGTTGTGAGCTCTGATGGACACTGAGCTGGAGTGACACTGTGTTTAGGAGTGATACACTAGTACCCATTTCCTGACATTCACCAAATGTGAATGAAGTGGAAGCATTTCCATGCATTTACCAAACCATTACAAAATTGTTGCTATCATCATTAAAAACACAGGAGAAAGTCTCGACTACACTTTTGCTAAACTCAAGCAATTCCAGGAATGATCTGTATGATGTTACTTGTAGTAAAACTAAGCATTTTTGTTCCATTTCATAAATGTAATGTATTCTACCTGTCAAATGCTCATTAATTATAATAAATATTCAGAAAATGCAGTGTTCTTTACAGCAGCAAAACACATTTAGACAATTTTACAAAGTATTTTTATGAAAAAAAAAATTAATAAATATAAAATTTATTATTATAAAAAAAAAAAAAATTTTTGTTTCATAAAAATACTTTGTAAAATTGTCTAAATGTGTTGGCTCAGTTGTCGACATAGATTTTGGGAGACAGATTAAGAGGAAGAAGATGATGATACATGTGAGTGTGGGAGGTCTGTTGAATGACCTCATACCTCTAACCAAGGTTCAGACAGTAACAGAAACAACTGTAGTTCCTCTAAATATGGAAACATGGTTGTGCAGATCAACAAAAAAAGAGTCTTTGTGGTTCTTGTGTTTTTATACCACCAGTATATGAAATGTAAAAGGTCAGAATGAAGAACAGAGTACTCATAGGTCAAGGACTCAATCGACTCAATGATAAATTTTCCTGAAAAATTCAGAAGAACTGAGAATCATTTGATACTGGATGTTTAATAGAAATGAATCAAAATTAAGAAAAATTTTAAAAAAGGTCTGAAGAACTGTTTTAACTGATACAGTGAACTAAACGAAAGACCAATAAAAAAAATAAATATTGGTAAATGCCTAAATATGATGCATACAGAAATTATATGATCCAAAATGTATAAATTAACTACATTAGGATTTTTTGTTAAAGGGCCACATAATGTGCGATTTTCAAAAATATCTGTTTTATTGTATAATTATTTCATGTGTCAGGCTTTAAAGGGTTAATTTGAAAGGAGTTTTGAAATTCTGTACGGTGTGCTTCTGGAAATAAATAAATTAGAGTTCAGTGTAGAAAAATCTGATAAAACCTGCCTGTAATCTCATTTGTTGTAGTTCCTAAAACATCCACTTTTCCAATAATACAACTTCAATTATACATCTAGCAGGTAAGAAAATTCACAAATGGACTTGTTGAAAGTAGAAACTTATTACACTACAACACTGAAGTTCAGTGAGGTCTTTTGTTTAACCCATACTTTCACAAATGCTTGATGCTTAATTTTTTTACACCTGTAATAAAAGGACTGAATGAAACACCTGTGTTCAATAATTAGATGTGTCCCAATATCATTCATTCATTCATTATCTGTCACGTCTTATCCAGTTCAGGGTCCAGAGCCTACTGGAATCATTGGGCGCAAGGCAGGAATACACGCTGGAGGGGGCGCTAGTCCTTCTAATAGTATATTTCAGAATGATATTTAATTTAGGATTCATATTTTAGAAAAATATTGGACAAAGGAGTGACATTTAGGAGTGAAATTTGAGTGTTAGGGTGAAAGTCAGGTTTAATGGCCATTTCAGCCATATATCAAAATCACTGGAGGTTGTGGGTTCAAGTCATGTTCCGGGTGACTGTCTGTGAGGAGTTGGTGTGATCTCCCCATTTCCGCGTGGGTTTCCTCCGGGTGCTCCGGTTTACGCCCACAGTCCAAAAACACACGTTGATGGGTGGATTGGTGACTCAAAAGTGTCTGTAGGTGTGAGTGAATGTGTGTATCGCCCTGTGAAGGACTGCTTCCCCCTCCAGGGTGTGTTCCTGCCTTGTGCCCAGTGATTCCGTGTAGGGTCCGGACCCACCACGACCCTGAACTGAGTGAGCGGTTACAGAAAATAAATGAACAAATTCTGTAAGAAACATTTTAGGTAATGATTCACTTACTTGTTCATTTGCTTGTGTTTACAAGTAGTAAAAGTAACTGTTTCAAAATATAGTAATTGCAAGGTAAAATAAATTGTTACTGGTTCTCAGTGAAGTAAGAAAGAAAATGATAAAATGAAAAAAATATCCTGTTATCAAAAAAATCTGGGCAGTCGGTCATATTGCGTTTTAAACTACATTTTATGGAGAGGAATTGCTTGTATATTCTGTGTAATAGCCCACCTTCCTCATCCTCTGTGCCTGTGATCTGAGCGAGAATTCTGAAAGATCGGGACTGAGACGTCCCCGTTCTCGGTCTCCAGTCTTCAGTGTCCTCCATAATCCGCTTCCTACTGGCATCCGCATGAGACGAGACATGGTAGAAACCAATATCGGTCTGAGTGATCGGTATACGGGAATATCTAGAAAATAAACATATATATTAAAAATGGGTGTTTGAATTCTGTATTAGTATGAATTATTAAAAAAAACATACATATAACAAAAAAACATATATAAAAACATGAATAAAACAGATCCAATGTCACTGGTGACAGAGATGTTATTTGTATCATTTGCTTCAAACAATTCCCCAGAATTATTTTTATTCAAATGTATTTTCAAATTTTATATCATTTTTTTAAATTGCTATGTTTAGTGTTTTCCTCATTTATTTATAAACCGTGATCATCTCTCACATTGCCAGACTATCCAGGGGGAGTCTATTGCCTTTTGCCACTTAACACGGCCAAAAACTGCTTACTATTTCTGGACAAGGAAATTTAGCTCACATATGAAACAACAAATCACAATTTATTTTTGTATGATGCATAAAAGGAGCCAATATTATATGCCAATGTGTGGATAGCCAATCAAAATGCACCAAGCAGAATTCTGACAGTGTGGCTAGATTAGTATACTCAGAATGTCAAACTCTCTACTTTCTGTGTACGTGTGCATGGAGCATCGGTAGCTGAGTTTACCTATGACCTATGATCTGTCTTCGTACCGTTCTAAATTCCTGGTTCTAAATGGTTCCATACTATGCAATGGAATAATGAGAAATGGCTTGTCAGAATGATGTTTTGTTTTGTTTTTTTTACCTGTCAATAGGTGGTTTACTGATACTGACTGGAGCACTGAAACAAATATACACACATATACACAGGAGTAAGTCTTTTAGTGTTTCAACAGAGTTCTGAACTATAGTTTCTGTGTAAATGTGTTTGCAACACTGCAGTCCTCCTTATTCTGGACTCACACACAGATATATATATATATATATATATATAGACATATACATAAGACTTATGTATACACTAACACACACACATACACTATGCAAAACATGCTGAACATGAAGTCCTCACACTCATCATGATCATCAGCTGTCAATAAATCACATCCTTCTAGAAAAGGAACGCTAAAGGTTTGTCCTGCCTCTAAATATCACAGTCCAATCAGCATTAGGTTTTGTTCATACAGTCCTCCCTCTTTTTTGGGTAATTTCAAGGTGGTGGCTGGCCCTGATGTACTTTCGTCATATACAAGGTGAAATGGGTTCCAAATGGCCCCCTATTTTATTCCCTACATTGCTCACTGTGTAGTGAAGTATGGTGAATAGGGCACAGTAACACCACCCTGTACAGATACCCAGCACAGATAGCCAGAGCAGTGTAAATAGAGCAGCTAGTGATCAGGCCAGTACAATGTCCATAAACTTCACAATACTGTTTATTCTGCACCTAAAATAAAATTTCTGAAGAGTGAAAAATGTATAGAATGTGTTATACTGAGTAGTGATAAAGCTGGTCTCGCTTCAAAATATGTGAGGGTGACTCAATGGCAATTTATTTGTTTATAACCATAGTTAATTGTTGATTCGCTGTAGAGGCAAATTAAATTTATTAAAGAAAACCTTTATAATGAACTCCTGGATAATGCTCTCCATAAATGCTGTACACTATGTAGATAAAGAGAAAGCTTTTTGAATCTAGTGGTTACTAGTGGTATTTCTACATTTGATGACCACCTAAATAAAACTTTTCAACGTTAAATGACACTGTCAAGTTAGATTCCTGATTCATTTGTACAGTGCAATGTGGCAATTGTCTAGATCTTAATTTGTCCAGTGAAGAAGTCACCTTAGCAGTTATTGCAACAATCCCCACCCCTTGGAGATTTAGCAGGAACCGCCACTGGCTTAGAGTTGTGTCTGTGATCCAGAACTAATCATCCAACATCAGTACCTAAACTCACTGGTGCTCATGTAGTTTCACTGGTTTCTTCATTTAATGTTCTATTATGTAGTGTGAATCCTTCTCTGAAGTTTAGATAATGTAACTACAGTAAAATCCAGTGAGTATTATTTACAAAATTTTACTCCAAGTTCATCAAGCCTAAAGTTGTACATGCAGAAGTAAAATACGTACAGGGAAACACTACTGACATCTACATGCACACACACATGCACACTAATCCATGCCAATAAACCCAGGTAAAGAGCTACTCCACCATCACACCATTCTTTAAAGTTACACAGGAACTGGGTCAGTTCAGTGATGCAATGTGTGGCTGATCACCTGGTTTGGAATTTCTAAACTATAACCATAACTATGTGGAATGAGGGTGGAGTGGATCACTGCAAATTCAAACTGAAAATACTAATACTATTACTTAAGTCCAATTATATGTTCACAATTTTTTTGTCTTTTGGGGCTTTAAGACTATGTTAATTTTAAAATGATTGTCAAGCAACTTTTCACACAGAGACACAACACATCAACGGAACACTGACTTTATCGTCACTGTAGTTGTCTGTGAAAAAAGCAGAGAGTCAGAAAATTAGCATTCATCATCTTTATAAATTTTACCGTAAATATCACCAACATCATCTTATCGTCTCTTGAAAAATGAGTAACTTGTATTTTATGACTGTTTATTACTTAATATTAAATGAATATATCTTTAGAATTTTTTTCCTGAAAGCTGTTTTCAAGAAGATTTTCTATTAGACGTGTTTTTTCTGTAAGATGTTTGTTTGAAAGGTGTTTGATAGAAGGTGGCTTTTGCATGTAGGTGAAGTAAATATATGGAATGATTCGAGATATAATCTGTGAGAGTGAGCTCATCTTCCACATGAGCCACAGCTGCTGAGGAGCCACACTATTTTTAGGTACTGAGGTTTAGGACTGAGATTTAGGACTTGGTTTAGTCTCTCAGCTGGATAGAGGGGCTATTTACATTGGTATGATTTCATTTCTGGACAGTTGGATTATAGCTAGGAAGGAATGATATGGCCAAACACATTAAACACATGTTTCCAGTGAACGTTTGGAGGGTTCACATATTTCCAGTGAACATTTATTTGTTTGTTTGTGTTTGTGTGTGTGTGTGTGTGTGTGTGTGTGTGCGCTTGTGTTTGAGCATGCTGGAGCTCATACCTTTGGTGCTACAGCAGGTTTAGGCACTCTGTTAAAAAAACAATAAACAAAAACACAAAACACAAAACAACACATCTCTTTAAGTGCATATGTGGAATCTTTGACTAAATTAACTAAACTATACTTCTGAAACATGCACACGCACACACACACACACACATACACAGTATCTGATAACATTACACTCAGTATGTGCATAAGAAAGAGGTTCAAGCTGATGTAAGATATCAAGAATTAGCCTTTTAGAAAAACCCAGCTCTCTCTCTCTCTCTCTCTCTCTCTCTCTCTCTCTCTGACATTTGAACTGACATATATTCTAGATGACTCCAGAAGAGCAAATCTCTTTCCCAGAATGCCTCAGCGGTAATAGAGAGAGAGAGAGAGAGAGAATGTATGAGAGAGAGAGATATTAAAAATAGATTGTATTTGTCCAAATATATAGAGACATCTCTTATTACAAGTGGTTTTCATTACTTTAGACTGCTCAGATTGAGTGTACAGTGAGGATAATATTTATAGAAGACTATAGAATAAAGGGTGTGTGGGTGGGCTGTTCATCTGATTTGGAGTGCTCTGATTGTTTTAATGTGCAAACCCCATTTCCAGAAAAGTCGGGACATTTTCTAAAACTGCAATAAATATTGAAATCTTTAATTTGATATTTCACTTGAATGTTCACTTAACAAACAAATGACATAGAAAGACATTCAGTGTTTTCAATTATGAACTTAAATCTATTTCTTATATATAAATACATTTAGAAATGAATGCCTGCAAAACACATACACACACATACAATTTTATATCACCTTTTCTTTTAGCTGTACTTATTGATCATTTAGGAAATAAATATACTAATTTTTGTAGTTTTGCCAATGGAGTTTTTGCCCATCCTTGCTGTAAACAGGACTTGAGCAACTCACCATTATGTGAACACCATTGTTTGATTCTTCTCTTCATGATTTGCCATACATTTTCAACAGGACATGCAGGCAGGTCAGTCAAGCTGACACATTCTATGTCAATGAAGCCACACTGTTGTAACTTGTGCAGTAGCATGATGGTTTCTCCAGCAATACCACCTGAGGTCTCTATGATCACACACATTTAGCAGCAGTTCCCGCCCTTAGCTTTTACGCACTAATATTTGCCCTGACTCCCTGAATCTTTTCATGATGTTACATGATGTTATGTGGATGGTGAAAGACCTGTAAACACTGGAACCCTTTCTTGTGATTATGTCAGTTAAATGAAGCTTCAAGAGACTCATGTTTTATTGAATTTGACAAAATGCCCCAACTTCACTTGAAGTGGTGTTTATGTTATTCCTTTTTTTAACCACCAAGGGGCCACTGTTTAGCAATGGATTTGGGAATTGGATTAGGAAATATGTCTGTGTGTGGAGCTGCTAGTGAGCAATGAGGAGAGAAAGAGAGGGTATTTTACAAGTTCCTATACTATGCAGCTTCTGTTTGTATTGAATGCAGAAGTCTGTCTTTCTTATATATTATTAAGAGAACAGAGTAAACATATCACAGCACTTCCTTCTTCTGGCTAAAACAACTCAGTTGCAACAAGCTTTTAAAAAGCTTTTACTCAAGATCAATGCCAAGACAAGACAACAAGGTGTCCCCCACATCTAAAGCCTAAATTCCCAATAAAACACTGTTCCAGTTAAGATCTCTGGTTGCAGAGAACCACACAAATTAGATGTTGCTTTGAAACAATGTGGTTTTGAGACTCTACTGCTAATGTACACCTAACATTAATGAGTAGCTATACCCTTTAATATACTACCTTTTAACCATACCTACACTCTCAGAAAACAGTACAGTAGAGGTAAATTACTGGTCACTAAAGGTACACACAGTGTGAATGTACCTTTAAAGGTCCATTAAATTATAATAGAATAGAGCACCACCACAGTGACAGCAAAAGGTAACACCAGAGTGACAGTTTTCTGACAGAAAAAAGAAATGCCTGGACAAGGAGAAAATTGTAGGAAGCGCAACGGTTTGTGAACATTTCTTCAAGTATGAAACATATCTGAGGTGGGGATTATCAGGGAGCAAGAAAGCTAATATTCAAATTTGCATATTATGTCATCATACTTCAGTATGAAGACTCCTCATTGGTGCCTGAAGCTGAATCTTAACCAGTTTGTGCAAGCTGCACAAAGAAATAAGGTTCAGTTTAATTAGCTACATCTGTGCTATTTCAACACATTTTCTGAAAATTCTTCACTAATTGTTAAACAAGAGAAATGTATTTTGTACTTTCCTGTGGCAATATTTTATGCAAAATACGTCAGATTTGTTTCTGAATTTGACACTAAATTTATTGGACTCTATGTTCAGACAGAGATGAATGTGTGTTTGTGTGTGTGTGTGTGTGTGTGGTGTGTAAAAGGTCTAGCAGTCCAGATCAGGAGAACAGTTCAGTTTACACTTATTACACACACACGCATACACTCATTACACCCACCCACCAAACACACACACACACAGGTCTCAGATGCTGCTGATACTGAGAGATTTGTTCTAATTATAATGACTGGCAGTAAATCTGGGAGAGGTTTATTTGTTTATCGTTACTCAATATCAAATCAGTACACACACACACACACAGAAAGAAAGAGAGAAAGAGAGAGATCTGTTTCAAGAAAATACTTCCCCACACCCTCTCTCCTCATACACCCTTACATATGGCACCAGTGCTACAGTAGAACAATAATAGTGTAAAAATTGACAACTGTTCTGAGTGTTTGAGTATATCTCTAGATTCGGATTGGGGTTATGATGAGTTTCTTAGAATTTGTCCAATGTTTTCTGTGTTTGAGTACCTCTGAAGGGCCAGTTTAAAGTTCTGATCAAGTTCTGTATGTGTAATAACCTCTGAAGGCTCAGCTCCAAGTTCTGATCAAGTTTGGACTAACCGAGTGCCATGAGAGGGTCCATTTGAGGTTCTGAAGATATTCTGTTTGTTTGAGTATCACTGGGAGTTTCAAAGTGTCTGAGTACCTCTCTAGTGTCAGTCTGAGGTTCCCAGTGCAGCTTTTTATTTTGTTCTGCGCCTCCAGGTGGTCCAGGTTGGCAGTGTTAATTCCGTCAATGGTTAACACCAAATCTCCCACAGCGATTCCGGCTTTAGCAGCTTTACCAATGTCTGTTACCTACAACATACACAAAGGTCAGATCTGCACCTTGAGCCACAGCAGTTTGACTTGTATAGTATGCATAATGTATGCAGTGTGTGAAGTGTGTACAGTGTACGTGTATAGTACTCAGAGACAGTATGAGCAGGGGTGAATATATAAGCTCCAAAACGCTCCATGGGTGAGTGGATGGGGGCTATGGAGGGTGAGTGAGGGTATTTGGGGGGATGTTCTTTTCTTTCGGGGCTGCAGGGGGTAGGGGGGTGCTTATGGCACGTTGCAAGGGAGGAAAATCAATCAGGAGCTGTTTCTAACTCTCTGCCAAATGCCATCATGGGACATAACAGTCATTCCAGAAACCACCAAAAGGGAGAGTGACATAAGAGTGTGTCCATCAGTCTCAGAGTGAAACAGATATACTTACAGACACAGAGAGAGAGAGAGAGAGAGAGAGAGAGAGGGACTGTGTGTCTGTGTGAGAGAGAGCATATGTTTAGTAGTTCTAACGTCACAGAAATTACATAAGCCACCGGAATGTTTAAACTCAACCTTTTTAGCTTTGAAAAAAATGTATTTTACTTGAAACACTGACGCACTGATATCATCACTGTTACAATAATAATAATATTAATAATAATAATACCAAAAATTTTCATCTATATTTAATAAATCGGTTTTAAAACTCCAGTTACTATTTAAATTGGGTGAAAAATTATGATGAATGTATCAGTGGCAATAATCCAGCTTTGTGTTGTCTTGTTACATTCACTTACATTCACATTTGTGACCATCATATTACTGTTTTGTAAATAAAAGATAAAAAGGTTTTGTTCTAACAAGGACCACATATGAATATGTAACAAACATTGGACCCATCACTTTCCATTCACTCAAAACAGCCATTACGTACAATTTATTCAATTTCAAACACAAATCCAAAACACAAATCCACAGCTGTTTTGCCAATCCTTTTTACTGTGAGAGAAACACAAACACACTTAAAGGATGTGGATGCAGTAAAAAGTTAAATGTGATCTATATATTAGTTATAGAGGCTTCTGTACAATTTCTGGTTTCTGCTTTTAATAAAATGAAGAACCAAATGGCTGCTTTGACTGGAAATGAAATCAGGGAAGGGAGAAGTTGTGTATATATAACACCCTTGGGATATACTGTTATTTGATATATATGTTTGTGTGTGGGTATGTGTGTGTCTTACACGTGAGATGGTAAGGGGTGTGTTAAAGTCTTTGCCACCCTGTAGCCTGAAGCCCCAGGGGGCGGGGCCTTGGAGCTCAACAGAATAATTGCTGCTCATAGCTCACATACACACTGAAAACATAACAGAAAACACAAAACTCAGTCTTTATTCATTAAGAATCTATTAAACACAATTAAAGGGAGAGGTTGGGATTAAACCGGACAATTATACTCAATGTCTATAGTTATGTATATTGTTAGAAACCCCATGGCCTCCGTTTATTTTCAATTTCACCTTAATTGGTATCTGATGGTACCTTAATCTTGATGTGAATGTGTGAGAATTTAAATGCAGAGTTAGCACCGTGTTAATTAGTGGATTATAATCTTTCATCATTTTACTCCATTGCTAATGATATCAAGCATGTCTTTAACCTCAGCCAAGTTAAAAGAAAGGATTTTTTTTCTTTAAAGCTCAGAGGCATGAAAAGGAAATTTAATTAAAATTAAATAAAATGGACATGCTCAAATCAACACAAAATAAACATAACCTAACTCAAGTGACCAAAATACAACGTAAACATTCAAAAACATTGCGATAATAGTTCATTCATATACTGGTTATTATACAACACACAATAGTATAATTTTCACTGAAAATGTTATTAAATTATAGAGTTTTACCTGCAGAGAGAATCTGTAAAGCAGCGAATGAGTGTTTGCCTGATCCTGCCAGAGAGTGAGTGAGCAAGTGAGGGAGAGAGAGATGGGGGCTTTAATAGCCCCTATCACTGAAAGGGTGGGGGGCAGATTATGTGTGTCTGTGTGTGTATTCTGCATGTGTATTGGTTTAGTTTACACTCTGATATTTTGGGAGCAGGAGTTGATCTCTCTCTTCTGTTTACTGTGTTTCCTGTTACTGTATAAAAGATGCATGAGGCTTACTTACTTACTGATGGAGGCTCTCTGTTTCCAATTACAGGTGTTACTAACTGATATACACTATTTGTTCACATTTAAATGCACAGACACACACACACACACATGCACATGCCTGTAAACCCTCTGAACAAAATGTGGAGATCAAACTTGTGACAGTAAATCCCACACACTTCAGATAGCCAAGTCAGCCTGAGCAGAAGACAATCAGAATACAACAGGCTTCTGTTACAGAACGGCTAAAACATTAAAGCTATGTTCATAAAAATCCTGTTTCTAGAAATGGAGGTTATTAGGTTTTTTTGTTTAAATCTGGTAAAAATAAATCATATATGATTTGTTTAAATTTTTTAACCTTTATTTAACTGGCAAAAAAGGAACCTAAAGAAAAGATAACTAATGTCTTCATTGACCAGCCTGACTGAATTTGAAAATTATAAGCAAGTTATGAATCAGATCCATGCAACACACTCTAAAATGGTGGGACCAACAAAATAAGAGTGAATAGTTTATAGAATAAAAAAAATACACAGTTTTGAAACATTCTGCTATAAGCAGGTGAATATAAAAGTATAAAATGCAAGGATTAAGATGGGCTATAGTTGACAAATGTCTGCCAAACTTTGTAAAATATTTGTCAAACTGTTTAAATAATACAACTCCCAGTGCAAGACTCAATGTATTGTACATAATACTATGAAAATATTCTTGGAGAAATCTCAATCTGTCATGAATGTTCATGTCCTTTGGACTCTCAGACGGCACTTCGTGAGGAACTGTCATGCAACTGTGATTAAATATAGCCACATGGGCTTTGGAGTATATGAGAAACCATTGTCAGTTTAGTCCACATAGTCCACTGCTGCATGAAGAGATACAAACTGGAATACAATGCAGCTGTTATGCAAGAAGAAATCAATATATCAATTACATCACCATTCCTCAGTTCTCTAGCCCTACAGTGTACACATATGTCACTTTCTCAAAACAAAATCAAGTAATGGTCAGTGAAAACATTATCATTTTTTATTTTTTAATATTGTCAATAAAATAATTAAATCAATTAAAATGACAGATTATTGGTTTTGAACAGAACAAATGTATACAAAGGCTAATAAAACTATACATTCATACTCAAGAATTGTATGATCTTATATTTTGCTATTTTGGACCATGAAGTCTCTAGTTAGCACCCCCTTTATTCTTGGAGACATTGTGTCTTTATTGAGTTTTTGTGTGTTGTATTTACTAATACAGTTATTGCAAATCCAAAAATCTATTCATTCAAGCTGGTACCTTGAGAATCTATACACAATACCTCTCAAATGAAATGAGATACTGATATTATGACTACATTCTATAAAGCCATATTTTCTGTCAGATCTTGTGATTCAAGTGATCAAAAGTCCAGACTGTCACAAGATCTAAAACCATAAACACATATATTCAGAGATTTTTTGTAATTTCCTTAATTTGTCATTGATTAGTCTGATAATCAAATCTGTCAAACCACAGTTCAGTTTACGTCCTCTGTTCTCACAGTCATAAACAGGAATAATTACACAATTATCCAACATAAATATCACAAACACACATGCACACACATACACACACACATGCAAAGCTACAGAAAATAACATCTGATTATAAACATCAAAAATATATTCAGACTCACACTCAACTACATCACAGTAAGCCGCAATAGTTGGGTAATATTAAGTTGTAGTTGCCATAAATTGTCAGTTGGTTAGTTACTAAATAAATATTCAGTTACTAAACCTGTAAATATTTTTTTTCACAATAGGGTTATTACTCCAAAAGAAGAAATTAGTTTGGATAAAAATTTGGTGGTGCTAGTGTAAAATACTCATTCACATGTTTCTGCTTTGTTTCTTACCGGATTTAAATGGCAAACTTAATGGCAACAACTACAATTGTGTGGAACTGTTGTTCTCTTGTACTGCTTACGTTCAGAAGCTCCACAATCTATAAGGTGAAACGCTATGTTTGAGGGGAAAATAGGCTGTTATTTGTACAAGGCTGAAGTTTAACTTTTGGCTTAAGTTTGTTTTGTCTGAAGCTTCATAAACACATCAGACCAGTGCCATGAG
This sequence comes from Hoplias malabaricus, assembly GCF_029633855.1. Taxonomy (NCBI): domain Eukaryota; kingdom Metazoa; phylum Chordata; class Actinopteri; order Characiformes; family Erythrinidae; genus Hoplias; species Hoplias malabaricus. The sequence continues at coordinate 9,538,248 of NC_089820.1, read as the reverse complement.
CATGCAATCCGACTGTAGAGCTATGGCAGAGAGTGAAGACTTCTCCTCAGCATTTATGAGTTTCTTTTAGACTTTTTAAGAGTATTTAAGAGTCTATTAGATTTTTTGAGGAATTTGTAGGAGTTTCTAAGAGCGTGTTATCAGTATATTAGGAATTAGCGTTTATAACTGTGTATAAGAGTTTCCATAAGTTCAAAGGATATTATAAGAGAGTTTATGACCGTGTGAAATCTGCTTTACATGCAGCAAATACCTCTGTTTCCAGAAAACACACACTCAGCATCATCAAATCACATCTCACATCTTCTTTCACATCTCCTTATTCTCTGGCATTTTTCTATTTATTTCCTCACTTTCAAGCTCCTGTTTCACTTTAATATGTAAACGTGAACCTGAGTTAAACTCCTGTTCATTGAGGTAAAAAGAAAAAAACACAACCTAAAAAAGTTTAAATGTTTCTACATAAAATGTAAAATAAAATATAAAATGTACCATAAAATTGCTTTTGAAGAATAAAACATTAATTAAACATAAGGGTCAGGGCAGTGGTCAGTTCACATGCTTTAAAGTATGACCTTAAGTTCACTCTTTGCGCAACTTTTTCTTCTCTAAAGGCACTCACACACCCCAGACATAAAAACACACACACACACACACACATACATATACACTGTAAGTCCTGAATCAGCACAAATAACTTCTCTTCTTCCGAGTCAGGAGTTTTACTTTTCTTTACTTCTTTACATTTGTAATGTCCCCTTTAAACATCATTAATATTCATTTTATTTTCAGAAATATGCTTGTTACATATATAATATTAGCACTAAATTCCTGTGTATTCTTATTATACTATTCCTATCCCTATTATACCATATGGAAGAGATTAAAGCTTGTAAATATGTGCATGTATGCATATATTTATATATTTTTTTATTTTGTATTATTATTTTTGTTTTATACACAAACAAATGCCAGATGGTGCATTGCAGTGATTCAGATTCTCTACAGCAAAAATACAGCATTATATGTTCTCTCCATAATCATCAGTGAACTGTAACAGTACAAAGAGTTTTATATGAGATGATGAAAGGAGGATGAAGATGATGATGATGATAAAAAAACCCCAGTCAAATACATTTTTTTTCTTCATCTCATCCACTTCACAAGGAATGGATTTACCATGGTCAAACATCAGCAGTTGGTTCAGAATCAATTCATGTAATTTTTTGAGATGAGTTCCGTTCACCACCTCTCGGAACTGTTCAGACTTTCCCAAACTGCTTTTTGGTCACGTCACATGCCTGCTTTTCAAATTTATTTTCCCAACTTTGTTAAATTTGGTAAAATAAAAGTAATTGTGGATTAAAACATGTGTAAATTATTTATTCTGTTGTAACTGGATGACAGCAATTGTGCAATCTTAAACCCCACAGTAAACAACTGACATATTTTCTATGCAAATACAGCAGGTGTGGTCACTCACATATCATTAAAAGGGTGTTATATAACAGCTGGGAGTCAGTTATAAGCATGAACACAGAGCAGGGTCATTGGAAGGTATGTTTTTTCTCCATAACGGTTATGTTTTATTATATATTTGCTGTACATTAAGTAATGTATTATTGTGTCATATATATAATTAATAAATTGTACTTGATAAGACTGGAGATGAGATAAATTAGAAATCAGGCTTACAGATTATTTTAACTTTTCTTTAAAGTGATTATGGCGAATCAGGTGCGTGTGCAGGAGGTTCTGCTGAGGGCTCTGGAGGACTTAAATGCTGATGAACTGAAAAGGTTCCAGTGGCACCTGGTGCAGGGTGTTTTGGATGGTTACCCACCTCTCCCCAAAGCCAAGTTGGAGGGGGTGTCAGTCCAAGAGACCGTTAACCAGCTGATGCAGGTGTACGATGATAAAGATGCCATGCGTGTTGCTGAGATTACACTGAAGCGAATGAACCAAAACCAGCTGGCCCGCATCCTGACTGAGGCTCTGGTCAAAGGTAACACTCTCTGATCTTTAAACTGTTAAAAGAATTAAACCAGCACTTATTAAATCAAATATTCTTAAATTGAATCATTAAATTAAAAACATTACATAAATAAATTAAGAATATTAAAATTTTAAAGAGGTTTAACAGCTCTAAGTGATTTTATTAAAGGTGCACCAGGCATTTTATTACAGAGTACATTGTAGTTCACCTACCTAGCTATCATGGCTAGTACATTAAGGCAACCTCCAAAGGCCGAGCAGATGAAACAGAACAAAGAAAAAAGTTTAGTCCAGACTGCAGTTTCCCTAAGAAAATTGTTCTCTGGCATACAATGCCCTTGTGATGATAACATTTTAACCAAGTACCTCTTATTTTACAGTTCATGAAAATTAAAGTTTATTTCCAATTTCTTTCAAGTAAAATATGGTAAATCTTGACATTATATTTAAAATTCTTCATTTAATGGTCATGGTGAAAATACAATAAAATTAATTTTGAAATGATCATGAAATTATTTCACTAGATCAGCATGTTTGCTCATTTTAAAAGGTTTGAACACAAGTTTGAAATAAACTGCTCTAAAATATAGTACTGTATTTATTCAAAATATAAACTAGATTTAAATCTAAAATTAAAACAACATAATTTTATAAAATCCATTTCATAAAACCACTCCTCTCCCCTTGCCTTCTCATGATGAATTTCAAACCCCACTACCCCAATTCCGCATTTTCCAACAACGAGTTTCCCTTCCTTGCCTACTTTGATGTGTGGTCCACATTTCACCAATAAGAAATAAACATGACTATATTTAATATGACAAACTGGCATAAATTTAATCCCAAATCATCTCTAATCTCTGTGTAATTCAGGATTCATTCAGCATCGAGTGGAGCTCAATAAAGGAGATGACATCCTGCCCTGAAGCAGACAGAGGAGTCCATAACATGGAAAAAAACATAAAGCAATAAACTTCTACCAAGATCATCGTGTCTTTTGTCATTGCTCAATTTTAATCTTGTGATTCTGTTGCAGCAGAGAGATACATTAAACTTCCTATAGTTTGTCCCAGCCTAGATGTATTTTTTACTCAGTTTTAATTTCAACTCAATTTAATCACAAAAATCTGATGGAGCTCAAGCTTCATCCAAGACTCAGAGATCCACAGCATTGTTACTCACTCGAGCCCACAACACAACTGGGGTGCAACATAGTTGGACAAGAAGTTCTGTTATGTTTGCTATCAGACACTGGCACTGCCAGTGAGGTGGGAAATGTCAGGGCATCTTACCACCCAGAGAGAAATTAGGTCAAGATAAGACCATATCATATTTACAATTAAAAAACATAAGGGTTATAATCTTATACTCAGTTGAGGTTGAATGTCAGTCATTATCACTTTTAAAAAGCAAAAGGATGTAACACAATAATTGTAAAATAAACATATGTAAGTTAGTAGTCAGACTGCTTTGTGTAAGACAGGTCCTAACAAATGTGTAATGAACATAAAATGTGAGGTGATGTCACACTACCCCCTGCTGTTTAGTCGTATTTATTCTGAGCTGGGCTAATGGGTTACTCCTCCAAATAAACATACTTGAAATCAGTTGCCTCATTATTTACCTCCATCACTTTGATATTTTGTTAACAAATTTCTACCAAAATGCACCAAAGTCAAGTTAGGGGAGGGCATGTCATTGTGTTGTAATAGGAACTGTTGTTTCTAAAAGGAAAACATCTTATATTTGAGCCATTTAATGGCTAACAGACTGATTATTTGAGTAAATATTCTAATCTCACTCATTTTCAAGAATAGGCAACTATTATCAAGCTTTTGACATATGTGTCAGTGACCTCTCTACCATATAACTGACATGATGCAGACACTGATAGCTGCTGTTGCATCATCCAGTGGGATACAGCATTTTGGAAGTGGTTGAGGCAACTCTTATGCTTCATAAAATTGGTTTTTAAAAGTTTAGTTGTTTAGAAAAGCAGTATGATGAATTCATCGAAACTGATGGTGCTTTTCCACTGGATCATATTCGGCTCTTTCGCTTTTCCATTAGGCAAATCCGGAACCTGGTCCATGGACCTGGGTACCTTTTTAGTCCCTGCTCATGCCTGCTACAAAAAAAAGCTGACTAGGTACTAAATGTGGTCCTCACAAGCCTACCACAGATACATCCGTACCCACGCCCACGATCTGCTCGCGGCCCATGAATGATTGGCAACTGTCTAATTTTGGAGGCACGGCTTTTACGCACATGCCTCCGAGCCACCTCGAACTCCAGCCCAAACCTTCTGAGTTTGCCCCCCTCTCTGACGCTTCTCTGGGCGTGGTCTATGCTAGTAAAGTGAAGTCACCACGTGACGTAGTTTTGGGAGCTAGACCACGCCCCAATTACCTCTCCGCAGCTCTATTTATACCCCTTCACTCTCACTCCATCCCCGTGTCGAACAACATCGCACCCACCACCACCCCATCTCCCCCCTTTTTTCATTCTGACCACTTTAAGCCCTGGGGTGGGGGGCACGGCTTTTACGTACACGCATCTGAGCCACCTCAAACTCCAGCCCAAACCATCTGAGTTCGTCCCCCTCTCTGATGCTTCTCTGGGCGTGGTCTATGCTAGTAAATCATACACATAAACATGACATATTATGTTTTTTTTTTTTGTTAGTTTTGTTTTTTTATTTAGGCAAGAACAACCCGTTTGCTTTATTTGAAATGAACAGATTTTTTTTCATATAGGCTGTCCCTGTCTTAGTCCATTAACTGTCTTTGGATTCTTATGTTGGTTTGTTAATGTATTTTTGTTTTGTTTTTTTTCCCCACAATTTTTCCACAATAGTAATGCACAATTTTCAGAATTTGGATATTGATTATTTGTCACAGTCATGTCAAACTTTTTATTAAATGAATTAAATTGTCCAAATACCTATTGGGTTCACTGTGTAGAGATTAAAATCAGTGCTGGAATGGGAATCATTTTCCTGAGAATAGGGTGCGTCTCATGCCGAAAGTGTAAAATCTCAGTATAAAAATATTTTTCAGTTTTGATGGAAGACATATCAAGACATGTAAGTCCAGTAGAACAGGAACAGATGCCCAGTCTCATTCCTGACACACAGGCCATAACAAGCCATTCCCGCAGGAGCAACAACAAGCAGCAACAATGGGAATATTTCATAAGTGTGTAAAATGTTCTTAATGACATTATTGTAAACATTACATGGACAACATCAGGTAAGTCTCACGGAGCTGGCTGTAAGAACTGAGTTGGTTTCTGTGCTGTTAAAATGTGATGAAACAAATGGTTGAAGTAAGTATTTTCTGACAAGTGAGGACAGGTATAAACTGTAAAACTAGTGTTGGCTAGTTTATTTATGCAGGTTTATTGTGTTTCTCCTGCAGATAATAAGACAAAACAATGGATCAGAGAATACAGTCCATTAAACGTAAGACAAGTCAAAGATTTAGCGTACAGAACAGTCACTGTTAATGCGAATGCTGGGCACAATTCCATGTTATATGCTGTTTAGCTTTCACTTTCACTGTCATCTGTAGGTAATGACGCAGGTCCACAAAGCTCGCCAAATGTGGACATTTCAGCTCAGAATGGAAGTCAGGTTACAGCAGTGATCCTCGTAGATTCAACTGTTCATGGAGATATCAATATTAACAGCTTAAGTGCCAAAGGTTTCTGTTTTCTTCATCATATATAATAGCATTAATATTACATGCTGCTTTCTGTGGTAAAGAAAGCAGTGTTAAAGCACATTTCAGGATCAAATTTAAGTCTAAATACAAGTGAGAAATCACAATACTGAATGTTATATCAAACTAACCTTAAACATATTTACTTTTTCAAATTACAGGAAACCATATTTCATGCTCACAAATCTCAGGTATTTCCAGAGTGTTACTGACAACAATTATCAAAGAACACAATGTCTTCTGCATAAAAATAAAAGCATTATAAAATAGATTCATTATAAAATGGATTTTTGAATGAAGTATTTGTTAGTATTTATTTAATTTTCTGTATCTATTTTCTAATACAGCTGAATATAAAAAGATGATTGTTGACATGTATTCAACGGTGGAAGAATATAATTCTTTCCCTGGTGTAAATATACACCTGGCTGAACGCTTTGTTGACCTGCTGATGGTACAGAAACACAGAGAGGTGAATGAGAGACAGCAGGAGATAATCTGCAAAGGACAGAAGCTCCACAACATCTTAGGCAAAAGGAATACAGATGAATACTGTACAACAAGCATTCATCAGATGTTCTGTCCTGATGCTTCTGGAGTTACCCAAAGGACTGTCATTCTCCAGGGAAATTCTGGAAATGGGAAATCCTTCACTGTACAAAAGATCATGTTAGATTGGGCATGTGGAGCTTTCTACACAGAAATGTTTGATTTTGTCTTTCACCTGCAGTGTAAAGAGTTGAATGAATCAGAACACACAAATTTGGCAGAAATTCTTTCATGCAGCATAAATGCAGAGGTGATCGCTGAGGTCTTGCGCTCACCGGGGAAACTCCTGTTCCTCATAGATGGCTTTGATGAACTCAGACCTTCACAAAACAGCTCAAAGTCGCTACTGACTGACCCACATAAAACAGCGTCGGTCCAGGCCATCCTCAGTGCCCTGCTTCAACGAAAAATGCTCCCGGGCGGTTTTTTGCTGGTCACGACCCGGTCCACAGCTATGCCTATACTGAGAAATGTTCTCAAACACCCTTACCGTTTTATTGAAATATTGGGCTTCACTGAGGAAAGGGTGAAGGAGTACTTTAAGAAGTTCTTCAAGGATGAAGATGATGCTCTATCCTGTAAAGCCTATGAATATGTGAAGGCCAACCATAGCCTTTTCACAGCCTGCTTCATCCCAGTCATCTGCTGGATCATCTGCACATACATCAAAGAAAACGGCATTGATCTAATAAACGGATTAGAGACAAGCACCTCTATATATGTTCATTTTGTGTCCACTATGTTGAAGCATCACTGGCAGGATCTCCATGACCCTGTTCAAGATCTGCTGATGAGCCTCGGCCAGCTAGCAGAAAAAGGGATTCGGGAGAAGAAAGTGCTCTTTGAGGTCAAGGCAGTGAATGCAGATTTTGTAAATATTCCCTTCCTGTGCAAAATTCCTTTCAGGAAAAGGGTTCTTTCCCAACCAGAATTTATGTTGAGTTTTGTGCACCTGAGCTTTCAGGAGTTCTTCACAGCCCTGTACTATCTGCTGCTGGATGATGAAGAGTCCCAGAAGAAGACCAAAAGGTTGCTTCACTGTGAGGATGGAAGCCTTTCTACATGTGCAAGAGACATAAAATTACAGCACCTGCCCATTATTCGTTTTGTCTGTGGTCTCTGTAATAAGAATGTGAGCAGTGAATTCTCTCTTGATATGAATCTCAAACAGGTATCTCCTTCCATAAAAACTCTGCTGAAGAAATGGATACTACAAAGTATCGCTGAGTGTGGTCACAAGCGTGAAGGAAAAGTGGGTGAAGGAATAGTGTTCATCTTCCACTGTCTCTATGAGCTACACGAAGAAGACTTTGTTAAGGAAGCTATCAAAGGCTTGGAAGAAATAAATCTGGGCATTACATTCCTGACCACCACAGACTGCTGGGTTCTGCTCTACTGCCTCCAATGCTGTCAGCGAATCAGAAACTTGAATCTTGCGCAGTGCTGTGGAATAACAGCTGACAAGTTGCGAATGCTTCAGCCTGCACTCTGCAGATGTGAGAAGTTATGGTAAGTAACTCAGAACAAATTGCTATTGTTAAATGTTTAAAAGCATGTCTTACAGTTTTAAGAAAACAGTCAAGTGTGCACATTACTCAAGAGCAGCATAATGCTTCTTGATGTTTTTGCTGGATGAAATCATTTTGGTGTATGTTCCCCTTTTTTTTAAATGTATTTATTTTTTGCCAACTTATTAATCCAAAATTTACTTCTGTATTTTTAGCAAATTTCAGACAATAAGTTGCCAGAAAAAGAATGTGTGTATTGCTCTGTAAATTATTATAAGAAGTTGATTTAAAGGCTGAATGATAATATTTTGTTTAAAACATTTTTTTTAATTTGGTAACAATGTAGATACACAGCAAATTCTCCAGTGTTAAATCAACACTATTAGTGTTAACACTGATAGTGTTAAATTATTACACTAACAGTGTTAATTTAACACAAATAGTGTTGATTTAACACTGGAGAATTTGCTGTGTACACTGCTTTTGTCTAGAACTTCCTTGCTCATGTCCACTTGATTTAACTTATCTTTAAAGAATTTGAATCAAAATTTACTGCTGTTTCAATAACTGCTACAATTTGAGATTTAAATACAAAATTGTTTACATTAAAAGTATTTTTGTGTCTTTGATATTTGAGTTTTAAGTCCTATTTACTGCTGTTTAATAAGTGACGTTTTGACTAGAATTTCTAAGTGAATATAGCCTACCTATATTCAAGATCAGCCGCCAACTCACCAAGTCACTAATTACCATAGTATAGTTTCACAGTAATTTTATCATGTCTTACTTTATTACTTTATTAAAGTGCTTTTAAAGTACTTACTGACAGACTAACATATAAAATGGAACTATTAAAATAATATATGTTTGCCATGGTATATTTCAGTAATACCATTGCATTGTTAATGTTAAATTACATAACAGCACCATGGTATTTTTGTCATCAATATAATACCATTTAAAATAATATAATCAGACAACATTATACAACAATGGGAATACCATTGTATGTTTATACTGGGTACTGTCATATATGATGGTATATTTTAATGGACCATATGGGATTTGTAAGAGTCATTTCCTTTTGGCAGTTTACTTCTGGAAGAACTGAATGACGCTGATGTCAATGACCTGGTTTTGGCACTGGGAGAAGGAAATACACTCAGATATTTACGGTAATATTTTTGTGGATTTGGATATGTTTTTGTGTTATTTTTTGATATTTATGGGTTTGTTGTTTTGCCTTCACTATTTATTCTAAAACAGGGGGTTGCACCACAGGATCGGAGAACAAAACCAACTGTAATAAAATATATAACTGAAATATGAACAGCAAAAAACACACAAGAATATAAAGACAGGCAGTTAAGCTAGCAGTTCTTAACCAGCCACAGGTGATACATACAAGACACCAGGATAGAGACTGATGGGAAGTGTTTATGACTCAGGAGAGGATTGCGCACAGCCAGGGGACAATCCTATGACATGAATATTGTGAATAATATTGTGTATGTGTTTTTCTTGAACAGCCAGAAGAAAGGTGCACTTTCAGAACATAGTATGAAGCTGGTTCTCGACACTCTAAACAAACAGAAAAGACTGGGTGCAATTGAGCTCTTAATCAAGAGCATTTCCATTGAGACTGCACTCCAGCTCCTAAATACTGAAGTAACAAGCATGAGGTAAGAGACAACTGAAGAGGTTAGTTAGCTGTTCTGTTAATAAATTATATTAAATATTTTTGTTATTTGCAAAATACAAATTAAATGTATACTGTATTTCCTGTAACATAGTCTTGGAGTCTAAATGTCCTTCATGTACATCTAGAGATGGTCACTACTGTAGAACAGTTCACATCTGTTATGCTGGTCCCAATGGGGGACCATGGGAGAATTATGTCAAGAAAGGCATTCAGAATTAAACCTTTGTAAAGTTATTAATACTTCACCACAATTCCTCACAGGAGCAGCAGAAAGTGAAACAACAATATGTACTTTATATGAGTTGTTGATGTCCTCTCATTGGCAGGCTGAAGGTGAACGAAGACTGTGATGACAGTGTCTGCTCAAGTCTCTACGTGTCCAACAGTGATGGAGAATTCAGGTGAAAGATTCCAGAAATTATAATCACTTTAGAGATTTAGAGACTTTAGAGATATTATTATAATGTTCAACAACAATGTATCACACACAGGCACTTTATCAAACATGTTTCAGGATGAACATAATTAAGTACAGTCCAGGAACTCCACCCTCTCTGTCGAGAGTCTTCCTTACCTGCCTAAACCCTGAGATATCTGGCACTAACTGGAAAGAATTCTTACAAGTATTTCACAAAATAAACAGCTCATCAGAAATGTAAGTTTGTCTAAATGGTTGGGTATAAAGTATGCAAATGCGTTCTAACATCATGCTAACAAATTGTCTGTTTGTGCAGTTGTGCTGAGTTCGAGGAGCATCTGTCTTCTCTTATGTGTTTTCTGAGGTCAGTGAATGGTCTGAGGGAAATTGATCTGGATGTGTTAAGTTTAAATGAGATGTGGTTTTCCTGCCTCCTCTCCATCATCCAGACCTGCCACACGCTACATAAAGTCAAGTAAGAACAACGCTCCATACAGACTTTTCTACAGGTCTTTAAATCTGTTTTGTAAAGAAAATAGAAGTCTATACACACTCATGTAAGAACAACACTCACTTGGACTTCATTTATATTGCTTTTGTTCATGTATATATTGACTGTCCACTGATGATGTGCATTGATTGTCAGAGTTAAAACGAAGAAGAATATTAATGAAGAGTGTGTCTGCTCTTCACTCTCTATGGCAAGAAAGGACTGTGATTTCATGTAAGGACCTCTTTATAAATTTATGTATAATGTTGCAGCATAAACTTTAGTCATTTAGCCAAATTTTGGATTTTATTACAAGTTTTACGTGACACTGACCATGATGAATTGACAGCAATCCTGGGTATTTCAAATTTGTAATGTTTGCAATAATTCAAGCCTAAAATTAAAATAATCTTGTTCTGAAATAATTAAACCTTAAAAATCTAAATGTGTAAAGTGCTTGCTGTGCAGTTTTGTATTAATTATGTAATTTTTTTTTAAGGCTGAAAATTTGCGGATACAGCCGTCCACCCACTGAACCTTCACTGGCAACAATTTTCCTCATCACCCCACACGCTAACCTGTCCACGACCAACTGGAAAGGCATCTTACAACCACTGCACAAAATAAACCACTCAACAGAAGTGTAAGACTATATGGATTATATAGTCACTGTCAGTATAAATCCCTGGTTATTTTATAGAAAAAACAAACCTACTTCCTTTTAGTTACGTAAACGAAATGGGATTTTCCATCATTTCTATTGGTCTGTTTTTAAATGTTACAGTGTAAAAATGGAGTTGGTGATTTTAAATGATATGAAAAATAAGTGAGACACTAGGCTTTTTTCCAACAGCAATGGTATATTTTTAAGCAAAAGAATTATGTAGCACCATGCTAACAAACACAGATATCTATAAGCTAACATAACCGATCTGGTTGAGCAGTATATTGCTTTCTGATCCTTTTATAAGTTAATGAAGAATGTTAAAATAACTTATTGCTCCATTCAGTAAAGCAAGTAATAAAAGGCTATGTATGGTCAGAGAAAATGGGCATATTTTTAGACTCTCATAGCACGTTACATTCTTGTAAAATTAGAGTGTTGCCTCAAACACCAATGTGCAACATCTACCTAGAGGATGAGACAGTACCCAATCCGCACCAGGACACTCAGACTAGAGAGAATGGATGTCATTATATTTGTGGATGGGGATGATTAGGAGGCCAGAGGTGATCAGAGTGGTAGATTGAACCAGTGCATCAGGAAAACAACCATTCTATTTTTTCAGGAAATGTCCAGGAACCTTTTACGACCTCAGTGTGTCAGGACCTGGGTTTCACATCTCATTCAAGGGAGGGCAAATGAAGATGATGATTTATCTTTAGACAATGCCTCTCCTGCTTTCTGTTTGTCCAGATGTGCTGAGTTTCAGGAGGGTTTATCTTCTCTGCTGTGTTTCCTGGTGTCAGTGAAGGGTCTGAGGGAGATTAATCTGGATTTGTTCAGGTTGACTGAGAGATGGTCTTCCTACGTCCTCTCCGTAATCCAGACCTGCCCAACCCTACAAACAGTCAAGTAAAAACTACATGCATTATAGACTCTACCATAGTACTCTAATTCTGTTCTGATAAAAAATACTATACTATATGATAAGATAAAGGGCGGCACGGTGGTGCAACAGGTAGTGTCGCAGTCTCACAGCTCCAGGGGCCTGGAGGTTGTGGGTTCGATTCCAGCTCCGGGTGACTGTCTGTGAGGAGTTGGTGTGTTCTCCCTGTGTCCGCGTGGGTTTCCTCCGGGTGCTCTGGTTTCCTCCCACAGTCCAAAAACACACGTTGCAGGTGGATTGGCGACTTGAAAGTGTCCGTAGGTGTGAGTGAATGTGTGTGTGTGTGTGTTGCCCTGTGAAGGACTGGCGTCCTCTCCAGGGTGTATTCCTGCCTTGCGCCCGATGATTCCAGGTAGGCTCTGGACCCCCCGCGACCCTAAATTGGACAAGCGGTTACAGATAATGGATGGATGGATGGATGATAAGATAAAGCTATGTGAAAAAGGATAGTAGACAAGAAAGGTCATACTAGAAATCCTTGAAAGCAGCAAAAGAGATAAATATATGAGCAGGGTCTGAGTAACTATTATTTAGAGTGTGTTACAAGTCACAGTGTGATATGCATGTTGGAATAGTAAAAAGTACATTTTGTATAGTTGTAACAATTAACATTTATAAAAAGCCCAGTATGTCATGTAGAAGATATGCTATATAGTTTTGCTACTAACCATGTTAAAACAGAAATGTCAATTTTGTAATTCAATGCCATTGGCTACAATGCCCAACAAAAAAGCAGTGTACATTGTTGGTCCTTATTTTAACAAAGAATACACAAGAAAAAAACATATTTACATAAAACTCTTTATTTAACAAAGACACAAGGTAAACAGGATGTAAAAGTACAAAACTGAAATACAGTTAAACACAGAAAACCCCTGTGTGAATATGACCACATGCCCATCAATTACTCACTCTTTAACAGAACTCTAGTAAACAGGATCAGAACAACAAAAACACATGAACAGAATAAACACACGGAATACAGGAGCAAAAGGCAAAGGCAGAAATGATAGCACTATTAAAACTCAATTAAGTGTAAGTAAGAAAATAAGAAAAAGAAATCCCATTACTTTCAATATAAGTCTCAGTATTAACCAATGACATTCTGGTGCTATGTATTATATAGTTTTTGTTTAGTTGTGAAAATATTATGAAACTATAACCTTATAAATTTTGTCCACTCTATGACTTTTATATCCACTTTTACTGAAATAATGGACCAAAATTCTTACAATCTATTATTTTTATTCTGCTTTAACAATGTTTATAAAACACTGCTGTAGTAAAGGAAAGATGGCAACAAGATCAATTTTATTTCCTGCACAAAAACAGCAGTGGATCTTTGGTGAAAAAAACATCTGGACCAAACACCAGCAGGAGGAAAGTATTAGATTGTAATTATTTAGGAATTCTATGGATGGTTTTCCAAGGAGGGATTAAGCCTAGTCCTAGGACTAGGCATAATCCCTGTTTAGGAAATCACCCCCAAAGGTTTTGTGAATTGTTTCTCAGTTCAGTGTTGCTGAAGTGGGACATGAATTTTTCTGTAAAGCCCTCTACAGAGCTGTGAGAGATATTAACATATATACACTGTGCACTGGGCCTTTATCCTCAGGGTGTCCACTGATATGTGGAATGGATTATTACTAGAAGAAGGAATCATGTTCCTGCAAAAATCACAGAAACGCTCAGACTGCACCCTCACGGTCTTTGGGTGTGTATAATAATTATTACCCCCCCCACCACCACCACCACCACCCCCACCCTTGTTATTAAAATTTAAACACAAACATAACTGCAGTAATGTGTTTTCTTTGTAGGATGAGATGCCAGAAACAAACTGATAAATGCACACTGGATGTCAAGGGAAAGTATATGATGGATCTCAACTGCAACCAAAATGTGAAGCTTAAGTTCTAAAGAGCACTGGAGACACACAAGGGAAAATACAGGTCTGCTGTAAGACAAAAAACACATATGACAAATTTACAAGAACAAAAAAACATTCTTTATTTCACATGGGAGTTAAAGGATCAGTCAGTTGAAGCCAATTTCCACCATTTAAAAAAAAGTGAGATATTGCATTATGTGACTTTTTATTTAAGATGTGGAAATTGTCATCCATAGCAGTTTTTTTTTTTTTGTTTATCCAATTAATATTTTCACATTATGTAACAGCTACGTTGTTACTTAATGACCTTGACAAAATAGGGATTCAGTACTAAACCTAAAATATGGCTGCCACATGTGGTGGGACCAACTTTATGTTGCATAAACTGGTTTGATCAAGGACTAATATGACTACAAAAAAATGTATTGATTATTGATCGAATGTCAAAACTCTGGAGTTTTTAAGTCTGGAGCATATATTAAACACAGCCATTAATAAATGTTTGCATTAAAGGAGTAAAATACCTATTAAAATTATCATTTTAATACATTTTAATAGGTATTTTACTCCTTTAATGCAAACATTTATTAATGGCTGTGTTTAATATATGCTCCAGACTTAATTTGAACGACTACAGAATATATACATGTGTGTGTGCTCTAAGTGTGTGTAGATTCTGATTGGCTAATCAGGGCTGAATTTTCTTCTGTGTTAAAACTGCTTTCTGATGTGGGGCTAGCGCTGCAAGGATTTCTGGGAGTTTCCAGGGGGCTGGTCTCTGTGAGGTCACTCTCAGGGCTGAAATTTGGGGCAGGAGGCATGTCCATGTGTTTCCTGTTTGTGGCTGTCGTCATAGCGAGTGAACCGTGAACAAGCTCCTTTTCGCACAAACTCAGAGACTCTCTAACACACACTGAAGGCTACATACACAAAAACAGAAATCCAAAAATGAATACACCTCTGTTTATTATTATTAAAATGTAATATCCAATCACTTTGAAATAACTACTAATGATAACTTTAAGTAGCCACAATTAAGTGGGGTTTAGTGACATTTGTTAGTATTCTTTTAATGGAAAGGCTGTTCATTAAGTGTTGGCATTTCCACATTCACATTTATATATACATTTGTTGTAATCATTCATTCATTCATTATCTGTAACCGCTTATCCAGTTCAGGGTCGCGTTGGGTGGGTCCAGAGCCTACCTGGAATCATTGGGCGCAAGGCGGGAACACACCCTGGAGGGGGTGCCAGTCCTCCACAGGGCAACACACACACATTCACTCACACACTCACACCTACGGACACTTTTGAGTCACCAATCTACCTACCAACGTGTGTTTTTGGACTGTGGGAGGAAACTGGAGCACCCGGAGGAAACCCACACAGACACAGGGAGAACACACCAAACACCTCACAGACAGTCACCCGAAGCAGGAATCGAACCCACAACCTCCAGGCGCCTGGAGCTGTGTGACTGCGACACTACCTGCTGCACCACCGTGCCACCCTGTTGTAATCATTTACTTTTTTAAAATAAACAACAAATCTTTATTACAACAAAACTATTTATATTTTGTCATATTTTAGTGATATTTAAGAATGATATATTCACTTTTGTTGTATTACATAGCTAATCATGTTGCAAGAATATTAAAAGATTATTTAACACATTTATACATTTTGTAATATGTTTTGAGATGTTTTCTTTTGAGAAAGTGTCATCAAAATATTAACTTATGTCATTGTTTTTTAAGTGAGTCACATGTATCATGTATTTTTTTATTACGCAGAACTTATGATGTATTTTAGACAATGCTCACCTTGGTGTGTGTTAGAGACAAGGATTTTGTGATGTTCTTCTGTTTGTATGAACATCTGAAAGACTGAAGCCTGCTTTCAAACAGGTCCAGCTCCACATGTCCCAGTACCTACAATTGCAGGAAATCAATGCGTAACATTTTATGTACTAAACAAACATTTTCAATGTATTAAAAATTAATTAGTAACTCTATTACAAATACAGTTTCTGCTTAATAATGTGCTAATGGGACACATTTGATATAGGTTTAATAAGTCAAATAACCGTATACCAGACCCTTGATGTGTAATAACATGCAAATATATTTAATAGTATTTCAGCTATTTCTGAAACATATTTATTGGTCCATATGACATGAAAGTGTACATTTAGAGAACAACTATTAAATACTATAAAATAAGTAAACCATAAAATACTAAAAGTAGTTGTTATCAGTCAGGTCCTGTACCTTCTTGGAGGTGGAGGTGGAATGCACTTTGTATTTGGACAAACTGGACTCTCGACTGAGTGACGACTCACTGTTTGATGAAGAAAGACGAGTATTTTCCACAGTATGAGAAAGACATGACAAACCAGGGACTTTTGCTGCCAGTGTCACTCTGTCAAAAATAAATCAGTCACTTATGCAATTAATAAATCTTTTTTAATAATATCATATACACTCTTTAAATTTTTATTTCTTGGTTTAAAATCAATTGTGTGGTATGGTTTAAAGTGTGAAGGTGTTGCATTTAATAATTTGGCATGCATGTTTAGAATGTTATGATTATAGTACAGTATGTCTCTGGAATTCTATATTAAGGCATGTTATGATTTAATATACCATGGCGTGATATGAATGTGGTGTGTTTACCTGTATTTTTTGTGTACGATGGCATATATAAAGGGGTTATAAATTGCAGAGGCTTTGGCTATGATAGCTGGAAAAGTTTTAGAGTATGGGTTCAGTAGGTGTGCGTACCTAAGAAAAACATATAATTTATTATTTGAGTATTTTTTTTTACATTTACTCACAATATATACAGTCAGGCACATATACAAATTTGCAATATTTAGCTGAAGAAAGGTGGCTTAAGTTAGAATTTTGTATTAGGTGCATGTGTTAAATCTATGAAACACGTGTGTATATGGAATATATCAAAGATTGAAGGGGAAATTTTACCCAGCTGAAGCGATGAGTGTGATGAGGGCATATGGGGCCCAGGACATAACGAACACAGTAATAACCACTGCAGCAAGTTTAGCCAGTCTCCATTCCGTTTGGACACTCCTCTGAGGCTCAGAGACTTTTGCCTTCCTCACCTGAGAACCCAACCTTGATACATCCCTGAATATAATCACAACAATAATAAAAATGACATAAAAATTATTAATAATATGATCCAAAATGTGATATATAATATAGGTCGAAATATATGTAAAAATATATGTACAGTTCTCCATATGTAAGTATATAGGTGTAATTATAGTAAATAACCTGCTTGTTCTCCGCACAGAGAGGAACATTTTGATATAGCAGCAAATGATGATGCCCAGAGGAACGAAGAATACACAGCAGCAGAGAGAGAGTGTATAACTGCGGTTTCCCCACGACGGAGAAACATAATCCCATGTACAGGAGGTCATTAGGCCCTCCGGAACATAGGAGCCTTCATAAACATTGAAAAACACTTAATAAACAATTAAAAACATACATAAACTTGTAGTGTCAGTTAAACAGCGAAACATTTATGAGCATGTAGAATGTGATGAACACTATAATGAATTAATTAATATGCACAAATGTTCATAAGCATGCATAATGGATACTTGCAGATGTTACGGCTTATGTTACAGACTGCTTGTTTATGTGGATGCAGTTAAGTCCAGTTTAATGTCATATTTAATTCACAGTTTTCACTTTACTGCTTCCCTTCTTCTAGCACTTCGGCGAGGGGTTTCTGATAAAGCAGCCAGGGAGAACATATTTGAATATTCAAATTAGCTGACTTACTCCAGCCACACAGAGGGGCAAGGCTCCAGACGAGAGAGTAGGTCCAGACGAGGATGATGAATATGAAGGTTCTATACCTGGAGTTCCAGCTCATGGCCTTTAGTGGGTGAGTGATAACCAGGTACCGATCCACAGTGATTGCAAGCAGAGTATTCATCGAACAGATCCCAAACAGAGCTCCACAAAAAGCATAAAGTTTGCAACCTGCCCACACACACACACACACACACACACACACACACACACATTCACTTTTTTAGTACAATTAATATGAAAGCATCCTATTGCTTTATTGTCCCTGAATAAATCAGTTGCTTATCCTAACCATAACCACCTACTACTAATATGAGCCCTAGCCCTACTTACTTATTATCAACTTGATGTTATGGGGACATGATTTTGTCCTGATTAAGAATACAAGACAGCAAAATGTGAGGGTGTAAGCAGATTTTGGTAACTATCTCTCTCTCTCTCTCTCTCTCTCTCTCTCTCTCTCTGTGTGTGTGTGTGTGTGTGTGTGTGTGTGTGTGTGTTACCTAGTTCCCCCATCATCCACTCTGTGTGTAGAGAATTGATGAAGAAGACAGGACACTGCGTTAATGCCATCATCAGGTCACTCAGCGCAAGGTTCACAATGAAGAAATTTGGCATTGTACGCAACTTTCTATTGCTGATACACAGATTACAAAAATTAGTAATTTCAAATTAGTTTCAAGATTAAAACTCAAGATAATAATACAAAAATCTCATTAAAAAACACAGATATAATACAAAATGTATTATATAAAATCTGTGCTCACTGTTCAGGATATGTTCTTTATTTTCACTTAGTGTGTGTCTGTTTTTGGAGCAGAAATGCTAACAGCACTCACAGCGCTAATGCTCACTGTGCTGCTCCACTTTCAAACTCTGACCCACATCACAGCACTCAAACAATTAAAGTGGAAATAATAACAGTAGTGGCAGTGCACAGTAAAAGAGCTTTAAGAGATTTTAAAAGCTTTTAGTGGGTGCTCCCCATCCACACTACACATGGCATTAACACAGTAAGCTGCAGTCACTATTACAGCCACAAGAGAGCACTAATAATTACACGTGGAACACAAAAAACAAGAGTGGTCTTTTTCGGTCAGAAAAACAGAAGTTATTCTGTAAGTCTGTCTCATCAGTTTCTGTCATGATGATGATGATGATGATGATGATGATGATGATGATGATAATGATGGTAGTTATATTTATGTAGCATCTTTCTAGACCCTCAAAGTACATTCTTTGCGACAGAAGGGAGATGCCTCAACAACAAACAATGTGCACTATCCACCTGATGATATGATGGTAGCCAATACCCACTGGTATTTTCAACACACTGTTAAGTAGTGAGAGCCTACATGTACTTCTGTTCTACTTTAGCTCAAAAGGCTTTACAAAAAAACTAAAAAGAAAGAAAATCCAACCAAAAAACTCACCCCTACATTTAGCCCAACTTCCAAGCCACTCCTCTAAAATCCAAGAACACCATAGATCCAAAAATACAGAGAGAGGTGTGAAACAAAATCCTTTCAAACAACATCAACCTACTTCATGTCCCATTCATGAGAAGGAAAACTGTAGCCTTGAGGTCAAATGTCTCTCTAAAATCCCAGTATACCGCTCCACACTTTTACAAATATGCACGCCACCCATGCTGTGGCACTGATGCTTTGAGAGACATTGGTCTGGATGGTCCCTTCTGTCTATGGCACAGGGAACTCAAAGTCTGTATTATTTAAAAAAACAAACTGAAAAACTCGCAAAATTTACCTTAGACTTGGCATACATATACTAGCATACAGAAACAAGCTCATATACATTACATATGTAACATACATAGTTTTGTGTTCTTCTTTGTACTGTTTCATGTCATGTGACTGTTTCCCCTTGTCTTGTGTCTGCTTCCTGCTTGTTCCCTGGTCATGTGATACCCTTCCCTTTTGTTTCTAGTGTCACGTGTCTTAATTAGTGTTTAGGTGTTTCTTGTTAGAGTTGTTGTCTTATAGTCCATGTCTGTGTTTCGTGGTTGTGGGTCATTGCGAGCGTGTGTTTTTTCTTTTTTTTTTTTTTTTTTTAAATGTTAGAAGTCTGTAGCATGTCCATGCTTTGTGTTCGCTGTCTGAATGCCATTCCAGGTCCCTCTGTGGCTAAGTATCTCTGTTTCTCTGTATCTATGTTCTCAAGTATCTCTGCCCTAGCTCCTCTGTTTAGAATCTAGCTTCTGTAGTCTGTGTTTAGCCTCTTTTCCTGTCCAGTGTGTTTAAGTTGTCTGTTGCTAGTTTAGCCCCTTGCTTTGATTAACGTTTGTTTCAAGGTTTTTGTATTATGTTTAGTAGCCATTGCGTGATTAGCTTCTCTGTCTAGTTTCCTTGTGATTAATAAAGTCTCCTGCACTTACCTCTGTTCCTATTCCTTAACCCTTGACCACCACTAAACCAGCATCATGACAACATAAAAAATAATCAGTTTAACAGCCATTAAAACGTACGTCCCACTCACTTCTGTGGAAACTGACCTGCAGAAAGCAAAGACAACAAGTGTGTTCCCAGCCACTCCCAGAGTCCCCACAATTAGGATGAGGAATGCCAGGATGTAGTGCACATGATCAGGAACATCCACCTTCTTGAAGACAGAGGACCTCTGCAGCTCCATCGTCATCATCAGTGCCATCTTTAACATCATCAGATGCTTCATCGAGGAGAATGTATATATAAATACAGTACATGCAAACAGGGTCCATTCTAAACTCACTTAGTAATTTGTTATTGCAAAAATGGCAAAATCACAACTTAAGTCAAATAAGCACAAATGAACTTGTTAATGATATGGTCCATATAAGTTAAGTATTGAGGCAGTGTTTAAGTAGAGATTATATAACGTCATAGTGGTCAGAAGCAGCCAGTGACCTAGTTACTCCTCTTCCAACCCTCGTTTATAGGCAGCCAGTTCATACATGAATTCTTATATGAATGATTTTTTTAATCAGATTCTTTCAATTATTCAGTCAAACCAACTCAAATCCAACCCAATCAAATTTCTTTGTAGCATCATAGATAGTGATGTTTACATTTGTTATGCTAAGCATTTTTAAAAGTAGTTAAGCAAATGGTTTCAAGAAACTGGTGTTTTAAAGGAAAACCACATATTTTTACCTTACAGTTACAGCTTCAAAATGTGAAGCTCCACTGACCTGTAATAGGGAGAACAGAGTCACTTTTACTCTGGGCTCAGTTCTGCTGAAACTGCACTAGGTAACTTGTGGAGCAGGGAAGGAAACCACATTCTCTCCAAGAGCTACTTTCTTTTTCAGAACAGGTCACTTTTACTCAACTGTTAACTGTCACAAGAAGATGGACCATTCACAGACCATTATGGTAGTATTGTGTATAGAAGCAAGCAACTGTAAAAACAGAGCTACAGTAAAAACACACCCACAGGAAACAAAGTGGTACACATACTTTCTCAATTTATTACTACTAACTAGTCCAAACAAAACTCTTTACCTCAATCCCTTTCATCCCTTGCCCCCCCCCCCCCTCCCTTCTATCTCTCCCTCTCTCCCAGTTAAATGAAGACCTGAAGACCTGAATAATATCTGACAAGATTAGCATGGTGATTTCTGTGAATATTCCCCTGTGTTAATTTAGTTTGGAGTTGAATTTCATACTTGCCGTGTTCTGGGCGAAATAAGGTGTTAGTTTTCCATTCCATTTCCTCTTATCTCTATCATGATTAAAATCATCATCATCATAGTCCTACAGCTGCTGAGTCCTGAATAAACATGTGTGGTTAAGTGAAATCTGTGCAGTGGTGGAATAATCCAGGCAGCAATGATGTCTCTCTCTCTCTCTCTCTCTCTCTCTCTCTCTCTCTTTCTCTCTCACACACACAAACACACATCGACATTTATGGGGTTATTTCTGTCTCTCTCTCAGGGATCTCTCTGTCTCTCTGGGTGAGAGAGGCATAGACACAGCTGTGTGTGAGTTCTGACCGTATGGGATTATATTTGTTTCTGTGTAATCCCTGGACTCATACTGCATCAGACATCAGGTTAATGACCACACGCTCTTGTAATCTCACCATAAAGACCAAACACTAATGTAATCTATTCTAATCTTGTCTAATGAAACCTAATCTAATTCATATCCCACTGCTCACACTTCACTCACTGTTACTTTTCACACTTTCTTATTCAAAACACACCAGCTAAAGTTTATCAAAATGATATGGGTCAAAGCTGATGTAAATGAGTGTATGTGGAAATTAAAGAGCTGCAGATTTAGAATGTCTGTGGTAAGTTTTGTGTAATATTTACACTCAGATGTGGTGGGTCTAGTCTGAACAAAATATTATTAAATTCACAGCAGTTCCATAGAGTTTGGTGATAGCTGTCCTGTATGTGGTTGTTATTGTAAACTGTGGCATTGAGAGGTAATTCTATGTGCTATTAATTTTTGGCTTATAGGTAGCTGCTTGTATTAACACTGCTGTTCTGTTTATTGAAGTGTGTTGTAGTTGTTGTAGCTCATTTTTACATTAATGTGGCTTTGTTAAGCAGTCTTTGTGAAGCTTGAGTTTTATATGATTGTGCTCTAATGACTGTTATGATCATTAATGATCCTTGTCTTAACTGGTTTGTTGAGATTCTACTTTATAAATGGAAATGATTTATGAATTCATAAGAAGTCAGGGTGAGGCAGACATAAATATGTAAGGTTGCTTATTAGTTGTTTAGAACACATGAATGACATTTCAGTAAAAACAACTCCTCCACTCCACTTTGCCTTCAAGTTTGTCTTTTTTCTATTCTCTTGAAGCAAGGGATTTTCAGAATGAGAGAGCAAACTCTTTTCTGGAATGTCCTCACACACACCACAGAGATAAAATACTCACACACATACAATCCCTAAAGTTTCCAGCTAAAGCTGCTCAGATCTAATCTCTGGATCTTGGGATTAATGTGAACCACTGTCTCAATTTTTTAAGGTTATGTATTATTGTTGTATTTGTTAGTACACAACCCCCTCCACCCACCACCACCCCTAAGCTGGATAGGTGAATACAAGAAAAAGGGCGGAGACGGTGTGGAGGTGTGAGCTAGTTTGTCCGACCTGGAAATGACATGGGTTCTCAGGTCATATAGGGCTAAGTAGAGGTGTGTGAGCATGGTCCTACTCCCAAAATTCATTTTTATGTAACTTCAATTCTTAATTTTTTCAGTTGAACAGTTACTGGTTGTAGGTCTGATTTACCTTATATTTCAGCATTAATATAGTGCAAATATATATATATAGAGAGAGTGAGAGGTAAAGAGAATGAAACAGAGTGTGTGAGAGAGTAGTGAAAGAATTCTCAAAAAGCAGAAACAAAATGATCATTTTTAAAGCAGATGAACAGAGGAATAAGGTTTTAATCTCTAATCTTCCTTTTTAAAATCTTACACACACACACACACACACACACACACACACACACACACACAGAGAGAGAGAGAGAGAGAGAGAGAGAGAGAGAGAGAGAGAGAGATTGGCCAGTATTACACAATAAAAGTCTATACAAATAACTTTGGAAATTTACAACTCAAAACCTGAAATACATTTTATTTAATAAATAAAATTATAAGTCACAAATGATGGCAAAAATGAGAGGCTTGTTTGTATTGTCCAAAGGCATAAAGTTCATCCCGTTTACATAAAGAAAGAACACAAAGAATGAGATTGAAAAACTGGGGTATTCTTAAACACTAGGAGGCTGGGAAACCACAGAGAAAAGGTGAGAATTCAAAATTAAACCTGAATACACATCATCCCTCAGCCTAAACACACACACAGCGCAGAGTAATATTAAGACATAAAGCTAACTGCTAAAACATTCACTAAATCACAGAGCTACAGAGCAGTAAACTTCAGATTCTCCACAAAGAGAAAAAAATACACAACTGTCCTCTCATTGTTCTACACAGCCTTTCATAAAACAAAATCACCAGACAAACAAAATTCATACAAAACACAGACATAAACAAAATTTTAAAGATTATTCCAGTTTCTTTAAATACAGATAGAAAATCACAGTTGCTTTAATTACAGCAGAGTCACTCAAGATTTTTAAGTTCTGATATTATTCCAGCAGCTCGTTAATTACTTAATAATAAGTTACAGACATTTTCAGTCCTTCCTGCTGATGTGAAAGGGGCCAGTTTTAGTACTAAAGTACATTTTTAGTTACAATTGTGTTTCTTGAGTTTACTTGGTGCATTCATACATATACACATGTATAGTTTTACATGAAAACAACAATGTACACAAAATGTTTTACATTGTCCATTTCTCTGTAGCTGTTGATCATTTTGGCTGTGCCTGTAGTTAGTTTTAGGTTGTGGT
>NC_089820.1:9434133-9509133 GCF_029633855.1 Hoplias malabaricus | reverse complement strand
ATCCGTATTCATTAATATGGAGTTGGACCCCCTTTGCAACACTGAGGTGTACAATGGTACAATAGAGTTCTAGGGTTGTGAGTTCAAACACCACCTCAGGTGATTGTCTGTCAGGAGTTTGGTGTGCTCTTCCTGTGTCACAGTGGGTTCCCTACGGGTGCTTCACAGTGTTGGTTAGCAGATTGGCCGTCTAATAGTATCCATAGGTGTGAGTGTCTGAGTGAATGTGCAGTGCCATATAATGGACTGGCCCCTATCCAGAGTGTGTTCTTGCCTTGTGCCCACTGATTCCAGGTGGACTCTAGACCATGTACATCTGGTCAAAACTGGTTAAAGAAAATTAACAACCAAATGTGTGTGTGTGTTTGTGTTTGTGAAACTCACTCTCTTCACAGTTGACTCCTCTGTATCCGAGTGGACATAGGCAGATGTAACTGTCTGTTCGAGTTGGGAAACACACTCCACCATTAGCACAGGCGACTTCATCACACACACTGTTACTGCACTCCCCTGGAACACACACATAAGCACACACAGGTATTTTGGATGATTAGATCTGGACACCAAATACCACCCCAAAAAGGAACGAATAGAGTAACATCTCTCCAGAAATTACAGTTCCTGATGCTGCTTTTTTTGGTGCATTTGGCATAGACCATGGTGATTTTACGATGTGCAGCTGGTCCAGAGTAGTCCTCTTGATTTCATGTTTTATAGAGATAATAAACACTGTGTTAAGAATGTATGCTACTTTAAGTAGCTGAAAAGTCTTGTTATAAGTGGTTGTCCACAAACGTTTGGAGACAGAGTACACTCATGGTTGCTTTATTTAAACTCTGTAAGGCATGTATTAATGTGTGTATACATTTGGTTGGGAAACAAAAGCATTGAATTCAAAGCAATAAGTTTTAGTCAGGAAAACTTGTGTGTGTGTGTGTGTGTGTGTGTGTGTGCGTGTGTGTGTGTTTGTGTGTGTGTGTGTGTGTGTGTGTGTGCATGTGTGTGTGTGTGTGTGTGTGTTTTCTCACCAATGTCTGCTCCACTGAGGGCATTCCCCCTGGGCCAAGGGCGGAAATCCATGGGTTTGCCATTGATTACCAGACTCTGGACACACCCCTGGAAACCACGATTTGTCCCCACAGCCTTCACCAGCCAATAAGCACTAGGAGCTCCGCCCACAAACAGAGGTGTGCGGAAGGTAATCTTACTGTACTGTCCCTAAACACACGGACAGGTAAGATTTACATCTGTGAGCCTGTGTGTGTGATGCTGGCACAGTTATTGATAGAGCAGGTATGTTGTTAGTATAGGTGTGTGTGAGTGTGCATGTGTGTGTATGTTAATACAGCTGAGTATTAGTATAGCTGTGTGTATACAGGCCGATGACTAGTACAGGTGTGAATAGAGGTATGTGTTAATTGATATGTGTTTTCAAATGTATGAGTACATCTGCGTAGGTTTGTGCATACCTGTGAATGTTCTGATGCAGGTGTATGTGTACAGGCGTGTGTATGTACCTTTGAGCATTCTGATACATGGGTGTGTATGTGTATACCTGTGACCATCCTGATACAGAGTGCTGGGAGCATGTCCTGATACAGGAATAAATGTACAAGCGTGTGTGTGTGCATGTGAGGGTCCTGATACAGATTTTCATGCAGTTTGTGTACTGGGGTGTGTGTTTGTGTGTGTGTGTGTGTGTGTGTGTGTGTGTGTGTGTGTGTGTGTGTATACCTGTGAGCGTCCTGATACAGGTGTGTCATTATCAAGTCGTAACCAGCCATTTAGTCCATCTCTGAATAAAGTGACTGTGTGCCACTGGCCAATCACAATCAAGCTTTCACTGATGATCTGCCCCACCCCCGTACCACAGTTAAACCTGCATTGAAAAACACAGCACATCAAACATATCTGTGAACTTCATGACATACGTTTACAGTGATATATGGCATAATACTGAATTATACAATGCCTGTCATTATATGCAGTTATAGTTAGACGGTTAAACTTCAGGTTTTATAATGTTTGAAAGTGTAATTTAATAAATAATTGGGTACATTATAAAGCACTATGAACATGTTCTGGTCTACAGTGTTCTTATCAACACATGCTTTTATTGCTTTATGGAACCTGACTTTACTCACTGGAAAGCACTTTGAATTATATATGAATTCTCAAAGATTATCATTATTATTATTATTCATTCATTCAGTTTTGGTTATTAATCATAATATTGTTGTTATACTATAATACTATTATAATTATTTATGATATACACTACCTGTAATGAAGTTTTCCTCGTATTAGTGCGAGAGAAGTGAAGTCCCCGTGTCCATGATCATTTTCTCCACAGTACAACAACAAACCGTCTTCAAAATCCGCCTGATACACACAAGCTTTAGCATTAACAATGGTACCATTATGTGATATGTTTTATTCAGAGGTGTATTACATGTGTCTTACATAGCCAGGTATGTGTAATAATATCTGGTGAATTATATTCCCAGGTGTGCATTATTATCCAAGTTGTGTTTGATATACCCAAATATGCACTGTATTCTCAGGTGTGTATTATATCACCAGATCAGTTATATGCCTAGGTATGTTTTCAAATCCCAGGTGTGTGTTTTATCCCCAGATCTGTTCCATATTCCCAGGTGTGGATTATATGCCCAGTTATTTTTTCTAATCCCAGGAGTGTTATGATCACAAGTATAATATCACCCAGCTGTGTGTAAAAATCCCAGGTGTGCTATGTCTTAAGGTGTGTGTCATCAACTCCATTTAAAGCAAAATTAGAAAAATTGGGCTGTGCATAATGGAAATACAAACCATGTAAACCCTATTTTTAACTGAAAAAGGCACATAGATCATTTGGAATACGTTGTAACAGGTTGATTCTTTTTCTTTTTTTTTTTTTTTGGGCCCATTTTTCATTTGATGCCAGTAAAACATTCCACAGAATTGAGATGGGGACCAAAAGACTGGTAAAAAATTTAAAAAATCAACAAAAAAAATGCACAAATGAAAAAAAAAAAGTTCAATCAGCAACAGGGCAGTGAGAGGCTGAATCTTTCAGAAGTAAAGATGGGGAAGGGCCAATAACTTTTTGAAAGTCTGCATATGCAAGTAGTATAACATTTGAAGAATCACATTTCTCAATTTAAAATGGCAAAGAACTTGGGAATTTCATCATCTACAATGCCAGAAAAACCAGAGAAATCTGCCCCTATGCCCTGTCCCAACATTTTTTTGTTGGGCATAACATTCTGCAAGAAAAAATAAAAATTCTTATATGATATATATAATTAATAATACATGTTTCTATGTATTTACCTTAAACTCTAGAGTAATCTGGAAGCCCTGGTATGAATTCTTCAGTGGTTCAAAAGTCATGTGTGAATATCCATAGAACTTTGGGAACTGGATGCTCATACCTGTGGAGGAACACATAAGTATAACTATAGACAATCTACACAAATCATTTACACAATATGGCCAAAGATTGGTGGCCACCTGCTAGAACATTGTTGTGAGAGTTTGATGTACTCACTTTGGTTCTGCACTACTAAAGCAGCTTCAACTCATCCTACAAGTACTAGATAGAGCTTCATCACTCCAAAGAAAGCACTGTGCTGGGGGACTGGGCCACAGTTGACTTTGGGCTTGGTGAATTTAGACTCATTTTATTGGTCTGTTTCTAGAGGTTACAGTACATGTGTGTGTTCACCCCTAGTGGAATTGACTAATTAAAATAGTGTCAGCTAATTACTGGATGTATCGTGTATTTCAGTTGATATATAATTATCTGATTAAATTCAGTATCAGTGAGGTGTTCTCACCCTGAGAGCAGAGTGCCCCCTGGTGGCCAAGGTTACAGTGACAGCGTGAGCCCCCAATGTCATAATCATTAACACAGAAGCTGTTGGAGGGGCACACTGTCTCCTCACACGGGGAGTCATATACACGAGGCTCCGACCCCTTCCACACAGACAGTGAGGGGCTGGGGGTGGGAGGGGCCGAGGTGAAGAGAGCAGGACTTGTCTTGGAGGCTGTAGTGGAGGTGGGCAAGATCCAGAATGGAGTGGATGAAGTGAGGACTTTAGGGACAGCTGTGTTTTTAGGGGTGGGGGGTGTTCTCATCCTGTAGATGACGTTCCTGTTCCCAGGTGTTCGGGATCTGAGCTGAGAACGTCTGTTGCTGGTCTTTACAGGAGGGAAAGGCTTCAGCTGTAGGAACAGTAAAGGTTTTCTGGATCAAACTGTTGTGAATGTAGTGCTACCTATAAATTCAAGGCCAAAAGTATATAAGCAAGAAATTATGTTAACCATAATTTCTGATTCATTTTTGGCTGTTGTTTGCTTCCTTCACAGGGCTTTTTGCCATTTCAGGGTGCCACAAAACAACTTTGCAGAAATCTAAAATTACTACAAAATGAATAACCCCAAGTCAAAGGGTTGGGCCACATTTTTTATATTTAGGAAGCAAGCTTTGTGTATAATCATCTCCTTTTTCTGCATGTGTGAGTGTGTGTTGCCCTATGAAGGAATGGCAGCCTCAAGTGTGTGTTCCCGCCATGCGCCCTGTGATTCCAGGTAGGCTCTGGACCCACCGCGACCCTGAACTATATAAGCAGTTACAGAAGATGAATGAATGAATGCTCTTCATCTTATTTTCTGCTTAATCCATTTCAAGATCCCAATTAATATAATAATAATAATGATGATGATGATGATGATGACGATTATTATTATTATTATTATTATTATTATTATTATTATTATTATTATTATTATTATTACAGCACATTTCCTATAGCACAACTCCTAATGAAGGGTTTCAGGAGTGGTAAAATGGGTTCAGGCTTCAGAAACTTTTCAGGAACTGAACTTCTGCTTCCTGCAGTGTATAATTATAGTGATCGAGTATAAGAAATATTTGCTGTACCTCTTCGATGAAAATATCATAATCTGAGTCATCGATATCAAAACCATCCTCATCCATACTTTTAGAGACAAAGAGATCATAATCTCCCCCACTCCCTACATCAGTGACACCTGTTAGAGAGAGAGAGAGAGAGCGAGAGAGAGAGAGAGAGAGAGCGAGAGAGAGAGAGAGAGAGAGAGAGAGAGAGAGAGAGAGAGAGAGAGAGAGAGAGAATAGTACTGTTAATACAGACAAGAATGTAGTTCAATAATATTCTAACCCTGAAACCCAAGCATTAAATACACTGATTAATGTATTGTGTTTGTTAGTGTGGGTGTATTTTGGGGGGGCGGAGCGGGGGCGTTTTCTCAGTGGGAGTCTTAATCTTGTCTGATAGAGGCTGGGATGAGGGAGGAGGGAAATTTAGCTTGCCTGTACCCTCCTCTGTATGTGTGTGTGTGTTTGATGATAAGAGGTTTAATTAAATTACTTTGCATTAATTCTTCATGCTTAGATCTGGCAACCATCAACTCATATAAACATATAAACACACACACATTGCAACTACATACATTTACTTAGTTATCTCAAAATATTTTCTGAATATTTTCTATTGACAGGACTGAATATTAGACCAGAGGACAGACTGTAAGTGTGTGTATTACCCAGGGTTCTGACTGGAGGATTTATTGAACTTGGGGGGCTGACTCCATGTGTGTTTACTGATCTGATGAGGAACTGATATTCCGTCTCTGGGATCAGACCTTTCAGAACCATGGAATTAGACTCTACTGGCTCTCGGATGTACGTCCATTCAGTATCCATCTCGGGCCTAAACACACACACGCACACACAAACACACACACACACACACACACACATCAGAGACACATAATATACCCGGCTTAGAAATCAACAAGTCCTTCTTCTAATAAAGTCTATTCATTTAGTTCTGTTCAATACTGTTGAAAAAAAAAATTTCTCCACTGTCAGTATCTCACCTGTAGGTGTATAGGCTCAGGCTTTCTTACCTGATGTATGCCACCAAGAAGTGCAGCACCGGAGCACTGCCCTCACTGTCTCCTTGTTGCCATGACAATGCCAGCTCTGTATCAGACACAGCTGTTACTATTGGCTGGGTGGGGGGTGAGGGAGGCATGCACATTTCTGAGAGAGAGAGAGAGAGAGAGAGAGAGAGAGAGAGAGAGAGAGAGAGAGAGAATTCAGACTAATTGGATGATGATAAATTAAAATCAACTGCTTTTAATTTAGAATCAGAACACAATCACTTTTTCAATGCATTTGAGCGTTAAAATGGATATCTGGATTGCAGACCTAAGCACAAAATGTGAAACAGCAAAAGCAGGGTTAAACCATATAGAGAGAGGAAGTGAGCGAACAAAGCTCAGTTAAATTGAAGGCTTCTGTGCCTTGCTTGTCACTGCTACTCTCTGTAGTGATCTTTTTCTGAAACTTAGGAGAAGCGACACATGAGCCTAAGTTCACCACGTATTCAACAAAGAGTTTTCCTGACCGTGAGAGGCAGTGTTGATGTCTCTCGGCATGCTGGGACGCCCCTCCCCTGCCCAGCCAAACGCCCCAACACTGACACGGTACACCGTCGCTACCTTCAGCTTCCCAATCACCACATCCTGAACAAACAAAGTGATCAAATGTATCAGTGTCATAGGATTGGATTTCCAGGACTGGATGAAGGATTGAGATGAAAACAAGAATTTTACTCACAAAACTAGCCTGTCCATCAAACTGCCCCTGTGAGATCAAACAAAGATAAAGTACTTAGTTCTAAAGTAAAAAAACCAAAAAACATTTAATCTCCATTTTTACATTACAACAGCTTCAGCCAAAACATTAAAGCCACATCCTTGTTTCTACACTCATTGTATATTTTATCTGTATCAATTACTATATATGAACATTTTGTTATTCTGTTGCACTACATACCTTGTCAGCCAGCTTTCCCCCTATTTTTCAATGGTCAGGACCCCCACCGGACCACCACAGAGTGGCTGGTGGCTCAGTCTCAGTGCTGTAGTGACACTGATGTGGTGACGGTGGTGTGTTAGTGTGTGTTGTGCTGTTATGAGTGGATCAGACACAGCAGTGCTATGTAAAACTCACTTGCTGCTGAAGTTTTTAAACACAGTGTCTACTCACTGTCCACTCTGTTAGACAAACCTAACTTGTTAGTCCACCTTGAGAACCCAAAGTCAGAGACTAGTTTATCTGTCGCAGGACAGTTTTTGCTGGTCATCCTCCAGTTCTTCATCAGCGGACACCGGAAGCTGCCCATAGGACTATACTCTGAAGACACCGAGGGGTTTAAAAATTATCCACATATGTACCAGCATAACATCCAATAACATGCCACCACCATGTCGGTGACACTGCAGTGCTGAGAATGATCCACTACCTAAATCACACCTGCTGTGACATGGTCCTGACCATTGAAGAACAGGCTGTCAGCACGGCCCAATTCCTGTAACTTTATTTGTAGAACAATTTATCTGGAACAAAT
This sequence comes from Hoplias malabaricus, assembly GCF_029633855.1. Classification (NCBI taxonomy): domain Eukaryota; kingdom Metazoa; phylum Chordata; class Actinopteri; order Characiformes; family Erythrinidae; genus Hoplias; species Hoplias malabaricus. The sequence continues at coordinate 9,501,667 of NC_089820.1, read as the reverse complement.
CACTCACTGGACCTAACGTTGAAACGGAAAGTACATATCGAAATACATATATCAATAATGCCCTTCTATGCATATTCTATGCAGTAAAAGTGTTATAACCTTGTTATCAATTCCAGCAGAATGTTATCGACTTACAGTAGTGAGTATGTCCAGACTTAGAGGAATGTCAAGAGTCACAGTGGTGCTGACTGGATGTGCAGACCTCATCTCTGTGTAAAACACCTGCAGAACAATCACACACAAACACCCATGCACACAGAAATGTCACACACAATCTTAAAAATCACATACATGAACCTCCCCCCACCTCTATACACACAAACACAGACACAGACATAGACACACACACACATATATAAATATCACACACACATGAACACACATACAGGGGTTGGACAATGAAACTGAAACACCTGTCATTTTAGTGTGGGACGTTTCATGGCTAAATTGGACCAGCCTGGTGGCCAATCTTCATTAACTGCACATTGCACCAGTAAGAACAGAGTGTGAAGGGTTAATCAGCAGAGTAAGAGCACAGTTTTGCTCAAAATATTGCAATGCACACAACATTATGGGTGACATATCCATACCCAGTTCATCAGGAGGGGGATATGTCCCCACCACTTTCTGATATGGCAGATTTTGCCCACATTTGTATTTTGAATTTTTTTTTTTAATATTTTATATAACAACTGGCAGCAGATACCTGTCTCTGAAAAGGGCACTGAGATCAAGAAGAACATTGTATTTGTTCAGTAGAGACTCTAACATGATGTACTGTATCTAACATGGCCAATGACTGGTTTACATTAGCTTCATGAAAAAAAGTGTTGAACAGCTGCTGGAAAGTCATATGTCTCTTTAGTCAGTTTTGTTACAAATAGTTTTGTTGTAATTGTTTTTGTTTTGTTTTGTTTCTTCTATTGAACATAAACTAACACAGCCGTTTCTCTTTCTCTTGACTGAACTGCCCCAAACTGACATCAAAACTAACCAACATTCTCTTTATCCCAGAATATTCTTGCATCAAATTCTTAAAGGGGCAAGCTCCAAATACAGTCTGTGTGAGGAAACCATGGTGAACTACATTATTGGACATTACTAGAATCAGAAAATATTTGTGTGTATATATATATATATATATATATATATATATATTATTTCACGTGGTGATAATATTAAATGCAACACTACTGACGTTCTGTGTACAGAAACATTATTTTAAATAAAAATAAATAAGAAAATAATTGTATCTATATACCGCTACCCTGAAATGGATTAAGCTGTGAAGATGAAGAAGATGATGATGATGACGATGATGAAGATGACAATGATGCTGCTATATCTATATGCATTTTTAAAAATAGTATTGAAATTAATTGTTCAACAAAGTTAGGCTTTCCAAGTGCAGCCATTAAACCTTTCATGAACCTCTTCGTTTCATTGTCAGCACTGATTGCCTTTAGGTGAATGAGAATGCCCGAGAGCTTGAATGCAAATTTAAAATGCACTTGAACAGAATGCAACATATTGCCCATATTCTTGTCCCTGCCTGCCTTGTCCCCAGCGCTTTATAAAACAAAAGTAAGCCCATGGCAAAATGTTTTTTTCTGTTTTGCACTGCCTTGCTGTTTTTGTTTCTCTTTTGGCTGTTCCCGAATCGTCACAGAAGATCTCCCTTCAGCCTGGCTGTTGACACCGTTTTTATGCTTGATGTCCTCCCTGAGGAAGCCGTCTCATTTAACCTGGGCTTTGACCTGACATCAGGAGTACTCAACTGAAACGACAGTGGCTGGGCTGCAATCACAAGAAGAACACACCAAACCCCACATATGCAGTGACCCAAGGTAAACCCAAGCCAACATGGTCCCGAAACTGTGCCACTGTTCCACCACCTGCCACGGGACAATCTCTCTGTCTGTTTTGCACAGTACAGTAGTTTAAAAAAAACCTAAATAGCTATTCTACTATATATATATATATATATATTGTTGTTGTTGTGTGTGTGTGTGTGTGTGTGTGTGTGTGTGTGTGTGTGTGTGTGTGTGTGTGTGTGTGTGTGTGTGTGCTGACTGTGAAATCTGATTAATCTCATTAGCCATGGCATATGGTGAACACCAGGAAACTAAACGCTGAAAAGAAATTAAAACAGACTATTCTACTGGAATACACCCACACACACACACACACACGCGCACACACACACACAAAATGACAGCAAGAATAATTACAAATAGTTTAATAACACAGGTAACTTGAGTAAGACAGGGTTTGTGTAAATGCTAGTTGTGTCATTTTTTAATACGAAACCCCACCCACTTCTGATCTTAACCATGTCATGTTAAGCTTTACCATTCGAGCCTAATATGGGCTAAGTTGTTCCATTTTAAATTATACTTTTAATAACTGTATTAGTGCATCTCATACCATATATTACATAGGTGTGTCAGATTCAGTTATTGTAATGCTTGAAAAGATGTGGGCTTTGTGTGTATATGTGTCAATTGGATTTGTCGTTTTTAATTTATTAACTAAATACCTCCATTCAAATGCACTGAAATGTCCTGTAAACTCTTGATCTGGGTACATCTGGACCTGTAACGTCTGTTTCCAACTGATCACACTCCTTCATCTCATTTTCTCCCTCATTCAGTTTTTCTCCCTCTGTTTAACTGGATAACACCTGAGTGAGTGATGTCATAATCCACTCTAACTCTTACTGAAACAGGTCAGACGTCCAGTTTTTAGCAAAAGCATTTTCTTCTACAATCTTTATACATTCACCTAGAAAATTAACTTTAAATGGCCTTTAAAATTATGTAAATGAATTCATTTCACAATATTCCTAGTTATGAACATTTGTTCACCACTAGGGAGGATAGATTGCTCCATATTATTCAAAGTAATTTTTTGGCATGTGAGCTGGGGCTTTTCCAAAATGTTATTTTTATTTATTTATTTTTTTTTTGTTTTGTTTTTTTGTTAGTTTAGTGGTGGCACGTTGGCGCAGCAGGTAGTGTCGCAGTCACACAGCTCCAGGGGCCTGGAGGTTGTGGGTTCGATTCCAGCTCCGGGTGACTGCCTGTGAGGAGTTGGAGTGTTCTCCTCGTGTCCGCGTGGGTTTCCTCCGGGTGCTCCGGTTTCCTCCCACAGTCCAAAAACACATGTTGCAGGTGGATTGGCGACTCGAAAGTGTCCATAGGTGTGAGTGAATGTGTGTGTGTCTGTGTTGCCCTGTGAAGGACTGGCGTCCCCTCCAGGGTGTATTCCCGCCTTACGCCCGATGATTCCAGGTAGGCTCTGGACCCCCCGCGACCCTAAAAATTGGATAAGCGGTTACAGATAATGGATGGATGGATGTTAGTTTAGTTTTTTAATATAACACAATATCACAAATCACTTCTGCTTAATCTGCACATTTTTTTGCAACAAATCAATCGACAAAATGTCCTTTTGCAATTTGGGGAATATTTTTGAGTTTCAGATATGATATATTTTCTCTTATACATAATGACTGGCAGAATGGTTTCCATGCGTTGTATATCTTTTACACAGCACACACACACTCACACACATGCAGGCAAATTTTCCTTTATAATATAGACATCTTAGAAACCTCCTTGGATGCAGCATTTTCTATTACTACAGCATTAAACTGGTAGCAAAAAAATGTTGCAGGATCATAGAGTCTGAATATTGTTTCTCCGCTTTTCCAAGTCTGTGTCTCTCTCACTCTTTCTCTCTCCATTTTTTAAATGATTCTCCCAAAGGTTTCAAACATGCCGGCCACACACACTAACACACATGTATGCATACACACACATACCCACACACACACACACACACGCACACATACGCACACATACACGCACATACACGCACATACACACACACACATTCAACTCTTTTTGCACACTATATGTTTGCTTTAGGGACCGCAAATCTAGTTACTCATGTAATTAATTGCAAGTGTGTATCACAATAGTTGTAACAGCATATATACAACTAGTTAATCTCTTCTTACAATCGGAAATGTTTTATTATATCGACCCTCAGCTGGTATTAAACATATGTATTTACATAAGAGAAAATATGCTATGTAAATATGTATTTACATGATCTGTTCTACTGGAGTTACTCTGTAACATTCACTAACATTAATCAGTTATACTGCTGCAGCATGTTTTGTTAAAAGGGGTTATATTATGTAAAACTCACTTGTTGCATGTTCACAATTTGTGAGGATGTGTCGCTAACCAATCCACACACTGTGAAACAAGAACACCCATTTTTATGTGGATTTTAAGTAAACAAGGGGTAAAATCAGCTGTTCTGATTTTGCACTGCTTCTTGTGTAGAGTACATAGAGTACACAGAGTACACATTAGAATTATACTGTCCCCACTCTGAGCGTCTCCATTCACAGCACCGGACACATAAGCAAAGGTGGGGCTAAATTATTTTTAACCAACATGAGTGGAGACTTGAGCAAGCAGAGCCAGAACAAGAATGGAGAAATGGGAAAACTGGCTAAATGAGAGAAAATGAGTGGAGAAGGAGAGAACTGAGGTAAAATTGAGCTTTGTGTGCCTTGCTTAACAAAACTGTGTGTGTGAGCTCTTGCTGAGCTGTGTGTGGCTTGTTCTAATTGAAATGAACAGACACTGAACCGGTTGTTCTGAGGAGAGCTGTTTGAACAGCATGAAAATGCTGCTATGTTTTTTGATCTTTGTAGTATTTTGACCATTGCTTGTCACACACATTTCATAAAGACCCCAGAGAAGTGTGTTAACTTGTGGAAAGGGGGTATAATTTGTCCCCTTTAATGTGCAGCTACACTGTTATTACAGGCACTTTATATTAAGTAGGACATTTTTTTTAATACTGTGCACAATTACAGTTTCAGTCACACATGCAGTATGTTGTTGAGACTGTACCCTGTATCCTGTGATGGTGCTGACATGTCTCCGAGGCATTTTCCACTGAACTTTAATCGCTGTACAGTTCACCGTCTGCAGCTGGATGTCCAGCGGTGGACTCAACCGCTCTGAAATAAATAACAACAAATATCACACAATAACAGCAAGATCAACATCAGCAGAGCAGTGCTCACTGAGCAAACCAGTTCAGTTATAATGCCATCTAATGGCACATGGAAATTATCCTGAACTTTCAAATGATATTTTTATGTACAACTAAAATAGGATGTTATCCATTTAAATTGGATTTAGATGGGATACTTCTTGTTTTTTATGTAAAGAACAACTGAACACACTTTCTCAGGGATCCTCGACACTTAACACTAACAAAAATGCAGAAAACACAACACATTCCGTTCTCATTATTTAAGGAACCCAAAAAACAGACACCAATACAGGGATCAATACATTAAGATCTCAAGAGTATACCAGTACAGACACCCTTAACATGGGGACCCTAAACATATAGAACTTAACAAACAAAGGCACAAAGTCCATACCCAGGGAAACTCAGGACACAAGCACATACAACACTGTTTCTGAATTACCATTATAAACAATGCTTTTTGAAACGACAAAAATAATAATAAAAATAAAAATCTAGAGTTACAGTGTCTGTGGATTGAAGCAGAGTGATCATGTCACTGAGAAGGATCTGGAGCAGTGTTCTGAAGCTGAACTGATTCTCAGAGTTGGCTTCACTGGTAGAGGCTAAGTCTCAGAGAATTAACACAGCGAGTATGTGTGTTGTCACTGAGCCTCTGAGTGAGCGTGTGTCATCACCTGGAGGCGTCAGTGTTCAGTTGTGCTCTATGAAGCTCTACGACTGATCAGAGATCAGCAAGATCTTCAGCGCACTCTCTCCACTGGTCTCAGACCAGCAACAAACAACAAGACTTACCATTGGAAACAAAGAGAAAATAAAAGTTCAGATATTTCTCAGTCAGAAAATTAAAGAAAGAAATAATACTGAAACGTCCCTAGTCTATAAACACAATGACACCAACATAGGGATTCTCAACATAGAGGTGTCACCACAGTTCCCAACACAGATTTTTTTTTAATGTGCTTTAACACAGAGACCCTTATCATTTGTATCCAGCACACAAAGACATACCACAGAAGGCTGGCATAAAGACTCCAACATAGAGACCCTCAATGCAAAGGCTCAAACACATATACCTTCAATATATTTAAAACCACAACACAGTACTTTTCTCTCAATACATTTCTTACCCTAAACAGGTATTAGAAAGGTGCTAAACTGACCTGTTCTTCTACTGGACGCTCTTCTGGTCTCCACCACACACACAGAAACAAACATGGCCCAAATCCACAGCCAATGGGCTTGGCTCAAACATAACATATTTCCTCCAATCAGCTGCTGTTCAAGTGATAAATCAGGCGTTATCTAGAACTCCATAGCACGTCCTGGGTGAAGAGGTGTAGAATGCCTACAACAAGAATGGCCCTGCAGTTCTCCTGCTCTCTTTGTGGAGATGATGAGATTACTGAAGATCAGCCAGAGCAGAAAAGGAAAAAAAAAAAAGATAGACACATGAAGCTAGGATCAGAGTTCAGATCAGATCCAGTTCCAATTTTGGTTCCAGTTGCAGTGAATTTCCTCTGGGTGACTTTTCCGCAGTGGACTTTTCTTTTCGTCTCTGTGTGTTCTGAGGGAGGTGTTGGGACCGAAGGGGTGTGGCTTGTCTGCTGACAGACAGTGTTCTGGGAGCCCGGCACACTCGGGGTTAAGAGGATAATGGGTTTATCTACGCAGATGGAGCTCCAACTCAAATTGCACTTCACACACTGACAACAATAGAACACACACACACACACACACACACACAAGGGCAGCAAATAAAACCCAAATACTGGAGTTACTCACATCATTTACTTGAATTCATCTTCTGTAACTGCTTCATCCTGTTCAGGGTTGCAGTGAATCCAGAGCCAACTTGGAATAATGAGATACAAAGCTGATGTAAAGCCTAAACTGGGCACCAGTACATCACAGGGCATTAGGCACTCAGACAGTCATTCACACACACCTGCAATTTAGCAATGCCAATTCATCTATCAACATGTGTTTTTAGACTGTGTGAGGACACTGGGACACCAGAAAGAAACACGCATTGATATAAGCAGAACACATACAATTCCTGTCTGTTTTCTAAGGTGGGTATTGAACCCAGGACGCAGAAATTCTGAAGCTATGTGAGATGAATATCACCTCACCATGATGCCTCAGTTTAATTTGCAGTAAACTAAACCTTTATTTATAACAATATTATAGTGACAGTAATCAGTTCAAAAGCAGTTAAAACACCAGTTGATTGTTGTTCATTTTCTCAGTAAAAGTAAGTGACACATCCTCAAAAGTGCACACTTTAATACACAGTTACTGCTGTCACACGAAAACCTTACATTTCTGGAATGGTAATTATTCGGAGCTGGAACAAAACATTGATTACTTCTCTATTGGTCTGATAGTCATGAAACCTTCACACAACCAAAAAAAAAAATAAAAAATAGAAAGAAAAAACAAATAGTACCAGATTTTATTTAGAGGGGTTTGGACCAAGGTTCAAGCTACAGAATGCAATTGTAGCACAGTTTATGGTGAAATTAATGTAATTGAATCCTCAGGAACCTGAGGGAACTATTATTTTAAGACACAAAAACGTTTATATGCAACTATTACTTTCATAATTATTTAGTGGTTTTGTTTGTATTTTAGTTCTTTAATCCCCTTTTAGTTCCCATTCGTCAAAATTTTCATACACAGAAAATTCACAAGTGTTAAATCAACACTCTCAGTGTTAAATTAACACTGTTAGTGTAATAATTTAACACTCTCAGTGTTAAGTTAACACTAATAGTGTTGATTTAACACTGGTGAATTTGCTGTGTAGAGAAACTGAAATTAAATGAAAATAACATAAACACGGACAGGACTATGTTTAATATGTCTGGCTCTGAGTAAAGAAATTCCATCATTGAATTTAAATCTCTCTCTGTTTCATCAGAGATGGAGTAGAAAACATTCAGATATTAATGTGAACCTTATTAATATTCAATAAAGCTGGGAGCTTGCCCAAAGACAAATGAAGTTAATCAGGTTCAGAAACTGAAAAGAAAAGAAATCATTAACATTTGTCTGGAGCAGAGTTTATTCATATGGAACACATTGGAACAAGGTATGTCTGTGTTCATGTGCTTGAGCCAATCAGCAGTTTTGCAATTACAGGTGCTGGTCATAAAATAAGAATATCATGAAAAAGTGATTTATTTTAGTAATTCCATTAAAAGAATGAAACTTGTATATTATACTCGTTCATTGCACACAGACTGGTGTATTTCAAGTGTTTATTTCTTTTAATTTGATGATTTTAACTGACAACTAATGAAAACCCCAAATTCAGTACCTCAGAAAATTTGATTATTGTGAAAAGGTTCAATATTGAAGACCTGGTGCCACACTCATTAACTCAAATAATTAAACTCAAAACACCTGCAAAGGCCTTTGAATGGTCTCTAAGTCTAGTTCTTTAGGCTACACAACCTCCTACTCATGGGGAAGACTGCTGACTTGACAGTTGTCCAAAAGACGACCCTTGACACCTTACACAATCAGGGCAAGACACAAAAGGTCATTGCTAAAGAGGCTGGCTGTTCACAGAGCTCTGTGTCCAAGCACATTAATAGAGAGGCAAAGGGAAGAAAAATATGTGGTAGAAAAAAGTGTACAAGCGATAACTGCACCCTGGAGAGGATTGTGAAACAAACCCCATTCAGAAATGTGGGAGAGATTCACAAAGACTGGACTGCAGCTGGAGTCAGTGCTTCAAGAACCACCACGTACAGACGTATGCAAGGGTTTCGGCTGTCGCATTCCTTGTGTCAAGTCACTCTCGAACAAGAGACAGTGTCAGAAGCGTCTCGCCTGGCTAAAGACAAAAAGTATGCACTGCTGCTGAGTGGTCCAAAGTTATGTTCTCTGATGAAAGTAAATTTTGCATTTCCTTTGGAAATCAAGGCACCAGAGTCTGGAGGAAGAGAGGAGAGGCACAGAATCCATGTTGCTTGAGGTCCAGTGTAAAGTTTCCAGAGTCAGTGGTGGTTTGGGGTGCCATGTCATCTGCTGGTGTTGGTCCACTGTGTTTTCTGAGGTCCAATGTCAACGCAGCCGTCTACAAGGAATATTTAGAGCACTTCATGCTTCCTGCTGCTGACCAACTTTATGGAGATGCAGATTTCATTTTCCATCAGGACTTGGCACCTGCACACAATGCCAAACCTACCAGTACCTGGTTTAAGGACCATGGTATCCCTGTTCTTAATTGGCCAGCAAACTCGCTTGACCTTAACCCCATAGAAAATCTATGGGGTATTGCAAAGAGGAAGATGCAATACGCCAGACCCAACAATGCAGAAGAGCTGAAGGCCACTATCAGAGCAACCTGGGCTCTCATAACACCTGAGCAGTGCCACAGACTGATTGACTCCATGCCACGCCACATTGCTGCAGTAATTCAGGCAAAAGGAGCCCCAACTAAGTATTGAGTGCTGTACATGCTCATACTTTTCATGTTCATACTTTTCAGTGGGCCTGCATTTCTAAAAATCCTTTGTTTGTATTGGTCTTAAGTAATATTCTAATTTTCTGAGATACTGAATTTGGGGTTTTCATTAGTTGTTAGTTATAATCATTAAATTCAAAGAAATAAGCACTTGAAATATATCAGTCTGAGTGTAATAAATGAGTATAATATACAAGTTTTACTTTTTGAATAGAATTACTGAAATAAATAAACTTTTTCATAATATTCTAATTTTATGACCAGCACCTGTTAGTCCTCTTTTACCCTGTATGCAATGGTTGGTTATTCTTTGGAACAGAAGTGGATCAGGCACAGTAGTGTTTGTAGAATATTTAAACCCATGTTAGATGATGTGGGTGCAGCATTGCTGTGTCTGATCCACTCACAATGCACACTAACATGCCAACACAACATAAGTGTCACTGCAGTGCTGTGAATGATCCATAACCCAAATAATACTTGCTCTGTGGTGGGTCTAACCATTAAAGAAAAGTGTGAAAAAGGGGTAACAAAACATGCAGAACAACACCTGGTCTACAGTATGTAATTACAGAACCACAATTACAGTACCCCTGCCTGGTAATGAGGTAGATTTGATGATATGGCTAAGTGGTGTACTCTGAGGTGCAGTGGAGTGGCCCCTAGTGGCGAAAATTTGCTATGGCTTTGTTCAATATTGACCACCAGAGGGCGCTCCAATACCACTGTATTAATCTACAGAGTCAATTTACAGCATTTATGTATGCTTAAGCAGTAAGACAGTAACGAAGTAAATGTAATTCGCAGTGGTGGACAAAGTACACAAACTATGTACTTGAGTTAAAGTACAGATTCTCATTGTAAAATATTAATCCAGTAAAAGAAGAGGTCCTTGATTTAGATCCCCACTTGAGTAAAAGTACAAAAGTACCATGATTTATGTTCTTTATGTCCTGTTATCATTTTAGTAACAAGACTCGTCCATAGTCAACATACTGTAAGTGAAAAGACTCGTGCCTCTTGGTTCTATTTTAATAGAATGACATGAATTAATCTGATATTCATTCATATACATGGTTTAAGGATCTGTAGGTGTCACAAATCCCTTACAGAGAGTGAGAGTTAGTTGGAGATGTATTAAACACCATACGTGAAGCGAGATCAATACCAGGAGAAATATTCCAAAACACAAAAACCAGTACAGAGTGCAAAAGACAAAAATGAGTATCAGGAAAACAAAACCATAGCCTGTTTAACAAACAGATGTCTCCGAGTTGCAGAAATAGCTCAAACTATACTCTGTAACTATGCAGACAAAACATAGAGATTAAAGGAACACTACATAATTGTTTACCTTAAAATTATAGCATCAAAATCATTGCAATGCTTCACTGACCTGTAATAGGGAGAATAGAGCATCTGTCATTGCTACTCTCAGCTCTGCACTGCAGAAACTGCACTATGTACATTTTGGAGGAGGGTAGGAAACCACCCCCTTCCTGCCCCTCCCTATCAATTTCAGTACAGTGTTGTATAAGTTAATTGCACTAGGGGGAGCCCCAGGAATAGAAAAAAAATCTCACCTATCCATCCATCCATCCATTATCTGTAACCGCTTCCAATTTAGGGTCGCGGGGGGTCCAGAGCCTACCTGGAATCATCGGGCGCAAGGCGGGAATACACCCTGGAGGGGACGCCAGTCCTTCACAGGGCCCAACAAATCATCTAGTTATTTATTTTTCATGTTTAATGCTGTAATGTAGTATAATGTTTATTTAAATAAACGTTTCCTGTGCTGAATTGCATTATCACTTAAGTTAATAATAATTAATAATTATTGAAAGTTTCATGTTTAACAAAAGTGTGCAGTTCTCCAGCCACAGTAATATATCTTTGTGACGTATTTTGATATTTATGTAGTTAACAGGTCCCTTCTTTGCATATTTTAGTGTTTTCTCTGACAAACATTATGCCTGGTGCAAATAATCTAATCAAGCCCTGAGTTACAATGAAAAATGAAAACACTACAATTTGCAGAAATCTGTGGTTCTATTTAAGACACAGAATCCAGTCACACTCTGGTCTGGAGAGGATTTTAGAATTATGAGTGTGTCTGAATGTGTCACGTGATACTGCTGAGGTCTTTTTTTTGTGAAGTCACCATGAATGAGGAGAATAGAGCTCTGTGGTTCTATTTAAGACACAGAATCAAGTTGACCTTCAGAGGCCGCTCTCTGGCCTGGAGTGCATAAATTATGGGTTTGTCTGAATGGATCATGTGATATTGCTGAGGTCTTTTTTCCCATAGAAATAGAGTATATAAAACGACAAATTATTAATTATTAAATAACAAAATATTTCCACCAGGTCGGGGAACCCCCAGTGGCCATCAGAGGTTGCCTCGCCTCCGCTTTGCTCTGCCGTCGGCTCCCTGGGTGAACCCTGAGCTTCGGGGAACCCCCAGTGGCTGCCAGACGATGGCTTGGCTAGCCACTAATCAATTAAACAATGAAATATTAAGAAAGTCATTTTATTACAATAAATATTTTACAGTATCGGTACACAGTCCTCGTTGTAGAGCTCCACTTGAGTAAAAGTACAAAAGCATTTACCCTCTAATAAGCAGGCACATGCCCAGGCACCCGCACTTTTGCCCTGGGTGAGAAAAGTGCACTTTCTGCTGGAGGCCAATTTTTTTCTTCATTCATCAATATTTTAAAAAATTACCCCCTTTGGCATCAATTTCCCCCAAAAGTGTTTTGATATTTGACAGGCATTTTTATGATTTCTTGTGAGAATTCTTCCCTGCTCTGATCTGCGTCACAGGCAAGTTCCCGCCTTGCCCCTCCCTCTTCGGTATAACACCTGTTAATAGATTGTCAGTTCAGCTGTTCAGTTATATTCTTCGGTCCAAAAGAAATGAATAGATTAAATATTTAGAGTTTTGCTATTATTTGGCTTATATATACAACACGTCTCTTTCTTTATGTCGTCAGATCTTTAAACTTACTGGCTGCTATCAGGATGTTAAGAGTATTTCGAGAAGTAGAAATGTTTTTTTAAGACAAATCGTTTTATCATAGTTCACATTAAAGATTTGTAAAACTAATACCACTGCACCACTACATTGTGTACTACATGCGGTTGAAGAAGATGTTTAAAATTCAGCCCTAGTGGTCTGTCGGTGTAATTGCAAAGCGACACAGATGCTAATGCAAAAGTATAAACTTTCACAATGACATAACAGATTTTTTACTAATTTAGGAACACTAGGTGAGATTTGGGCGGCACGGTGGCGCAGCAGGTAGTGTCGCAGTCACACAGCTCCAGGGGCCTGGAGGTTGTGGGTTCGATTCCCGCTCCGGGTGACTGTCTGTGAGGAGTTGGTGTGTTCTCCCCGTGTCCGCGTGGGTTTCCTCCGGGTGCTCCGGTTTCCTCCCACAGTCCAAAAACACACGTTGCAGGTGGATTGGCGACTCGAAAGTGTCCGTAGGTGTGAGTGAATGTGTGTGTGTCTGTGTTGCCCTGTGAAGGACTGGCGCCCCCTCCAGGGTGTATTCCTGCCTTGCGCCCAATGATTCCAGGTAGGCTCTGGACCCCCCGCGACCCTAAATTGGATAAGCGGTTACAGATAATGGATGGATGGATGGATGATTTGTTGGGTGGCCTTGACATCTGGCCACATATTTAGGCATGACATGGCTTCAGCAAAAATACCTAAACAAAATACCAAAACAATACAAAAATGCTGATTAGTCACTAATTAATGTTTATGTAAATGTAACTCACTCAGTAAAGTAAATATTTAGGACCAATTCGCAAAATGTCTTTATTAAACTTGCAACAAAAGCTAAATCTAAAACATATCTAAAATAAGCATTATAAGCAAGACCCCAAATCTTCCTTATCCCCATAAAAAGATTCTTAAATCTTTCATAGCATCAAAAACACCACTGCAACATCCTAAGAAATAACTTTATCTGTTAGGATACAGTTAACTGGTCAGTCACATTTACGACATTACAAAAACACAATTGCACCATTGCCACCTATATTTACATTTGCAAATGCCTTCTTTATAATTTCAGATCTCCCTATAAATGCAGATATTCATATAATCTCACTTTTCCAGAGTCTCTGGTATCTTTCACCATTTAACATGACCAAGAACCACCTACTACTACAGCAGTAGAAACCTGACTGACATGTTAAAGGACCAATCACAAGTCTATTTTGGCATAACGTGTAGAAGGCAGCAGTTTTCATGATTAATGTTGGACAAGTAGCAGAGCAAGTACAAAACGATACACAGAAGTGCATATACGTGGATGTAAAGAGAGCCATTTAGAATGCAACTGGCTCCTGACAGTGAGGTAGATTAACGCACTGAAAGTATCAGACTTGAGATCGGAGCGTCTGTGACGGAGACTAACATTGAGGTAAAATGTATTTATAAAATTTCTTGAAGATGTTAAATCATTATGATACCTACAAAATAATCTATAAAATGATCAAAATTAAATTTGAAAATAAATTGCATGCAAAAGTATTTTTTAATTATATAAATATTATATTTATAAGTTCTCTAGTTTTAAGATATCAGTGACAAATTTTACAATTTGAATGTTTTGAAACAATTATCATTATATTTTTCATTTTATTTAATAACCTACAGGTTAGACTGACATTCAGCATGCTACATCAGGATGTATTTATTGGATGCAAATGTGTTTTAAAGGTTACAACAAAATCATAGCAACATTTAAGTTGGAAGGCAGCGCGGAATTATTGAATGCGGAATGGGCAGCGAGTTTGTAATTCTGGCTAGAATGCTTGGGTGACCAGATCTGAGATGGTGAAAAAGAAGACACGTCATGGCATAGCTGCTCCAGATGAGGGTAGGTACAGGAGCTTTGCCTGACGTAAACAAGGACTACTGACGTGCAGACTGACCAATTAAATGTTTACAGAGAAGGTTATCGACCAATAACGGTAGCTCTACAGTCAGACCGTCCAATCAGAAGATACTTCCCCACGCCCCCTTCTCACTCACGTGAACCAATCGGAGTAGGGGAGGGCGGGACTAGTTTGTGAACGAAACGCTTCTCGAAGTTCTATGTAAGCTCTAGAAAAACAAAATCCCGAACGTTTGTGAAATTCCGCCCGGACATTTTTTTAAGTCTAAAAAAGAGGACATGTCCGGGTAAAAGAAGACGTCTGGTCACCCTAGAATGCATTATTTTTTGCATGCGACATTTTGTCGTTAAATTGAAACAAAAAGTGACTAAACCGACACATTTTACAGGCACACTGCTCATAAACATTTAATGTTAATCCATTAGCATCTCTTCAGTCTTCACTCACTCCGGTGTGGTTCCAAGTCTCACCTTCCCGTCCTTATTTCACCTCCCATGCTTCTGAAGGGGGGGTAGTGAGATTTGTCACTGCACCATGTTTCCTCTGACCCTAAAAAAACCCATGTCGTGTACCTTATCACTAACCGTCAGGAATTGTGTACTGTGAAACTGGTAAATGCCTTATGTCTAGATCATTAAGATTATTGAGACACAGACTGTAGTCCGCCTGTTTCATACTTTCTTATGTCCAATCTCCAATCCCAAATCATACCTGCTCTGTGGGGGTCCTGACCATTGAAGAGCAGGGTGAATTGGAATAAAATAAAATAAAAAAAAGGCAGAGAACTACAACGTGCTCCTGTGTGGTCAGTGGAACTGATAAAGTGTCCCTGGGTATGTGAAATAAGCTTTATAAGTGGCAATAATAATTTTTTAAAATTGTTTTCATATTATTATTTTTATTATTCATGTTATTATTATTATCCGTACACCATAGATCCAGGATTAACGCGGGAGAGTGGAAGTGTGCGCGAGAGTCAGTGAAACCGCGTGTGAGAGGGTCTTGATGGGGAAGGGCTTCATGTCATCCATTGTCGTATGAGCTGTTGTCAACATGCGAATGCACAATATACTTTTATGCTTTATTTTGTTAACTGTAAACTATTAACTGTAGTGATATTATCTTGGTTAGGATTTGAATGTTGGTGAAGGGTGTAGCATAGTGTTAACAATGTTGCTTTCTATAAAGACGACTGATATTTAATTCCCTACTTGAGTAAGCCCAGTGTGCTACACCAATATGTGACTACTACAACTACATTCCCTTATGTCTGTAAGAGGATTACAGCTCCTGCCAAATTACTTAAATGTCAATTAGGAAGAGGAGAGAAAGTGAAAAAGAGACTTGAGTAAGAGAAGTAGAAAATTTATTGCAGTATTTGTTTCATAAGTGGAGCTTCAGTTCCAGCCAATCACACGCTGCTTCTCCACACTGCTGCTTTAACAATAAATTATACCCACTCACACCCTGCTATTGTCCAAAACACACCGGACACACACAGAGCGGTCTTGGAAAAAAGAGCCAAACTATAACAAAGCCTTCTGGCGCTAAGAAAGAGAGAAAAAGAAAAAAACTGTAAAAACATCAACAAACTAATCCTCTTCAACATTCAGTAAATATTTAAATTTATTTTATAGATATAAACAATATTTTTATGTTAAACTATGATACAGAGGGAGTAGAAACCAAACCGGAGCAGGTTCTGCTGCACAGCAGCCAAAATAATCACCCAGGAAAATGTGTCTAACATTTTAGTTGCCAGCGTCAGGAAAGAAAACACACACACAAACTCACACACACAAAGACCAACAGAGGAGTGTGTAGTGTAGAACAGCAGGGTGCGAGTGTGTGTAAGAGGAGTGTACGATCAGAGCAGACTGGTCCTGACAGGCCTGTGACTGTGCAAAACAGTGGTAAACAATTAAACCGGGTCAGGGGGGTGGCTGGGGGAGTGATTTTTTAAATAAAATGATATTAACAACTGTTTTTGGTCTGACAATTTTACATGGCACTAATGCAAATGAAAGATCAATCTCAGCATTAACTAATTATTTGAAATCTATTCATTTTTAAATTAAATGAAGAACAAGGAAGAGGACATTGGTGAACAAACTACGTTGGCTTGACAAAGTCAACTAATAATGGTTTAATGCTTAATGAATTACTAGAAAATTAATGAAAATACAAAGTGTCCGTGCAGTGTGTTTTGACGATTTAATGGTATTGCACGTTGTTGCTAGGATGTTCCAGGTGACTGGGAGGAGAATGTCAATTACTAGGGTGAAGCTAAAGCTAAGGATTGTTATGCATCATAATTAGTTACCAAGTGTTTTTATGGTATTCTAGGTACTTTTACTGAAGCTAATATGCAGCTCCTGTGTTATTTTCACATAATGTCAGTGTGCTTATAGAGGACAGTTAGATGGTTGTTATAGTGTTTATAGGTTGTGATGTTTAAAATGGCTACCAGGGTGTTTGCAGATGGTTTCTATTACTAAGGTGTTGTTAATACTTTGTGGTAAACCAAGTTGTTATTAAAGTTACTAATGCGTTGCTGGACAGATTCTGTATATAAATAAAATCAATAAATGAACAAAGCATGCTAATTAGTTTGGAGGCTTGTTAACCCTCACCAGACACAGGCCTGTGTATTTATATATTGTTTATGTTTATTGGTCTATTCGTGCAGTAGTTTGTATGTGTGTGTGTGTGTGTGTGTGTGTGTGTGTGTGTGTTTTCCTAGATTAGCTGGAGTTCCTGTCTTTGCTAGAGTAAATCCCCCGCAGCGTTTGTGCGAGTTTGTGACCGAGCTTGTTGCCGCTGGTAAGTGTAATTTTCTTGTAGACGATGTCAGAGTCCTGAACGGTCTCTGTCCAAGGGACGAGTTTGCGTCCATCTCGGCGCTTGGCCTCAGTCCAGGGTCCGGAATATGATCCCACCATCCAGTGCACACTGTAGCTGTCGCCGCTGCGCTGCACAATCCTCACCAGCTGGGGGCGCTCTCTGTAGCGTGGACATAGGACTGCCACAATGTCCAGAGCTCTCACAGACTCGTTTAAATTTGCCTGGATAGCATCCGAACACTCTGCACTTTTGCGTGCGCGACGACTTGCCTGCATGGAGCGAGAACACTCAGCGTTAAAATATACAACATAATAGTTACAACAAACATATAAATAATATAAATTTGGACCCTATAGTTTGTGAACACTGTGCATACTCGCCATACAAAACTAACAACCAATAGAATGGAATTGCTCTTGAGCAGATGCACTTGAGTCTAAGGTCAAAATGCCAAAAATCTGCTAAAGAGGTGAAAGACCCCCCAGCATTAGGCTTTGGAGAAGTGAAACTGTGTTCTCTAGAGTAATGTAGCACTATCAAATATGTCTGGCGTGAGCAGGCGTGGTGTTTACGATCCAGAATTTATCCTCCACTACATGTATCTGTCCACAGTAATATTTAAGTTACTGATTGCCATCAAATCCTCAGAGCATTGTTTAAGCATCTAGCATAAAGCATTTCCAGAAAAATAGGGATTATTATTGCAGAATAGAGGAACAAACTACAGATTGATACCCTTCATTTCTGAAGAGATTTTGAAGTGCCTCCACAAACTTTTGGCTGCATATTATATTAGGATGTCTCTGTATGTGCTCTGACCCCTGGTGTCCTGTCTTCCCCCTCGCTGTCTTCCTCCTCTGTCTCAACTGTATGGTGATTTCTCGGACTGTGTCCTCCCAGTAAAGCGTTGATGGCTTTGTTTCTGACGGCAGCACTCGCCTCACCTTCCTCCTCCTCATCGTCAGGATCCAGGTGCTCCATCAGCAGCTTAAACTACACATACACACAAAATCACATCAACTACACACTAAAACTTTACCCTGGTAACACTAAGCCTATGTGCACATTTCACATTCATTACTACCAGAATTTGATATTTCTGCTTGCATCTGTGCCACTAAAGCAATTCCTAGGATTCATGATTTTTAGCCCATTTTTTAAACTTGAATTTCCATTTTCAATTAGTGAACACTTTTTGTGAGTAATATATCGCAAATAGTGAATGATAGTCTATCAGAAGACCTTTCGATTTTTCAAACAGGTTTAGTTTTTGAATCATTAATATGTCCTCAAGTCCTATTGAATGGGATTCTTGGATTTGTTTATACTGTGTAATGTTTAACGCTACAATGGGCAAGCGTGTACAATGATATCACAGAGCTGGAGAAATATTGCACTACAAGCTGACTGCTGACTAGCACTAAAGAGAGAGACAAAGTGTGGGTTCAAATAATTTACACAACCCAGACTTTCCTGTGTTTAAAAACAGCTCAGTTCAGAAAGGTTCAGTCCAATTTGCTGTGTTTGCCAGAGTTTAAAGGGGTACATAATGTTTCATAACAGTAATCTTATATGAATGTCAAATTTTAATACTTGGTGGTGCTTCAGTACCTTGTTCAGAACAAGCTCTGAACACACTCCTGAAAAAACACAAGTGACATTCCTACAGAAAATTGAGTCTATGTGCCATTTAACTCATAAGAGCCCCAACATGCCATATTCTAAAATGATTTTTAGTTTAAAATAACAAATGTAATATAAACATCACAACAACTTACCTTGTATTACAACATTTTGTTCTTGAAATGGGAACAGAATGGGTCGTATGTAACATAGGACAAGTTACAAAAGCATTTGAATTGTTAAAAATGTTGGAACACCTTTTAGAAACAAAAATTATGCTTTAAAATAAGCATTTTTGTGGCATCTATGTACCCAATTAACAGTCATTCTGTAAATGAGGTCAAACCTACACAAATTCACAAACTGCCATGTGACAGGATGTTCAAGTAAATGTCACTTTGGGGCATCATTGTGTAAAGTGAAGGATAATGTTATGCAGGGATCTTTTCAGAACCTTATAAAAGGTTTGTGACACATATGTCACCATGGGCTCATAGGGGCTACAGTGTTTAGACTCACATCAAGGAACTGTTGAACAATCTTCTTCCTCAAATGTTCAGTCAGATCGCTGCAAAGTTTGCCATGGGACAGGAAGTCAATTGTCTGCCGAGGGTTGAACTGGACGTTGGATTTTCTGTTGACGGCTTTGTCGTATACTTTTGCTGATTCAGAGGGGGAGTACTTCTGGATTTTACTGCACACACACAAACGGGAGTTAGTTATGTCAATCACTTTAATTTAAACTATGATTTAAGCTATGATAACTGCAACATAAACCAAAATCACCCGTGTGTGCACATATGCATGCATTTGAGGCATCGTAAAAGGTTCTTTATGTACCGTTTGAAGATGAGGAGCGTGTGTCTATGAGAAATCTGTGTACATATACCTGTCTGAGAAGCCATAGAGGTTCTTTATGTGCTGTTTGAGGACAAGGAGAAGAAGAATTCCCTGTGATGCTCGAGCGAATTCAATGAGGGGCATGTTGTCATCGGGAAGACGCTCCATCACCACATCAACATCCTCCAGATCAGACTCAGAGTCTAACTCTGCCCCCGGAGCCTTCAGCACTCCATCCTCTTCCTCCTGCTGCTCCTCTGTTTCTCCCACACTCCTGTCTTCCTCATCGTTTTCCTCCTCCTCTCTCTCTTTTATATTTCTCTCTCTCTTTACTCTTACTCTCGTGTGACGCTTCCTGGGTGTCCGACCTGGAGTTCTCACTAAAGACTGAACACACAAACACATGGCTCAGTTTGAGCAGTCAGATCAAATTTAATGAGTTTTTTTTGTCATTTGGTGAGTCCCCCCCAACCACCCCCCCCCCCACACTTCGTACTCATAGCTGCATTGTTACCACAACAACCAATGAAAACCTCTACAGTCTGATCACACAGATAGGATTTAGAGGCTTGTAACTCTGAGTGTGGAACCCAGACTACACAACATCTATCCTGTTTACATCAGATTTTTACCATGTTAATGTTTGTGTGTTTTGGGAAGGGGTGGTACCTCTTTAAATGTCTGCAGTAGGTTGCTCCCAGAGACAGATAATGTGATGTCGATGTGGTGCATGATGAAGAGCGGCTCCTCCTGAGTCTGATATGGGAAATACGCCAAATTGTCCGCTATAAACAACAGCACACCCACGTCCAACTTCTGTTTGAGAGAGAGACAGAGAGAGAGTTGAACAGATATGAAAAAACACTGCACTGTGTCCCCTAACTCTAAAGCAGAGCTCAGAGATGTGCGCAGTGGCACGGAGCTCCAGAGATGTGCGCAGTGGCAGCGTTACAAGTAGTAAAACTATATACAAGCTTTTAGATGGTTCTTTAATATTTGTTTCTTCTCTGAGAGCAACAAAACAATATGCTGCTGTCTCTCTAAGTGGTGTGCTTGTGCCATGTCCATCTCCCACCTCCTTCATGTTCAGTATTCCTGCTAGCTCATAAATCTCTACCGACAGCTCTGCTAACTCCTAAGACCTAAATTATATGATAACCTGCATTGAAAAATTTTCTTTTTATACTGTCTGACGAATATTTTATGAAGTTGAGCACAAAGTGGTGAGCCATTAATCCTCTGGGAATTTTACGTATACTACATGAATGTCTTTCATATTCTTTTTAGAGAGGAAACTTTTAACTAAATTTCTATACAGTTGCAGATACCACATTCAAACAGGTTTTACATATTTGCAAAATACAATAAGATTGTTCAGTGAAAAAAATGGAAACTGGAAAATGGGTTTTCTTGGTACTACCAATACAAATGTTGATCTCAAACTATGTTGACCTTACATTTTATTTTACATTTAAATATCCAGTATATATAAAATTTAGTCTTAAAAGGGACAATGCAGTTAATTTCAGAAAACATAATTTAATTAGTTAATATTTTTAATCAAGCGACAGCGCTATTTATATCACGTTTTCCAAAATGGGGTTGTACGTAGAATATGTTGAGCAGGGTGATGAGGAAGGCACTATGAGTTGCTACATGTGTGTGTACTGACCGAGCTGTCATCAAAAAGGTTGAGCAGCGAGATGAGGAAGGCTCTGCGTTGGTTTCGCTGGTTCCTGATCATGCTGTACAAATGAGAACATAGAGCCGTGTGGGACTCATCTTTACGAAACCCACGAATTATAGAACCCACTGAACAGGAACCCATCACAGCTTGCTGCACCTGGAATGACATCTTGATCCCCGCAACAGCCTTCATCTGTAACACGCATGCACACACACAGATGATTCGGTTACGTCAGTTCAACAAGCCTGGAGGAGAACACCAACTGCCCAGACCTGTTAGGTTAGATAACATACATTCTCTGGAAATAACTTTGTGTATGAATATGTGGGAGTGTGCGTGCTACTCACATGGATGAAGCCTGTGTATTTCTTGTCAATGTCAACAAGCTGTTGATCAGCTTTGTTCCTCATGGTGGGTTCAGGATCTGTTCCCATGGCGATCAGATATGGCACACACTGCATAAGAACAACACACCCTCAAGATTAAAGAGCAATCGGTCATTTTCTCTATTTTATTTTAAGTTAATAAAACAACTATTATACAGAGGACACCTAATGTTCTGGACTTATCAGAGATTCTGTACTTGGGTGTGTGTGTACCTGTACAGGGTGTATGAGTCCCTGGCTGAGTGTTAAGGTGATGACATTGAGGGAGAAGTGCCTGACGCTGGACTGTGTGTGGAAAAAAGCTTCCAGCACTTGTTTCAGATAAAGCTGCATAATGGAGCTGCTCATCCCTGAAGATATATCTCCCATCTCCTTCAGGTCCTCCTGCTTAGACAACTTCTGCCCTACACACACACATGGACACAGATTATTCTGATATTAGTGACCATCAACAGACCATATCCATAATGAATATTTAGCTAGAGTGTTGATAGGTGAACAGTGTGATGCTTGTTAGGTGGTTAATGTGGTGTTGCTAGTTGGTTGGTAGATGTCGCAGGTGGTTGTATTGTCTCACACTCTCTGTCTGCTTCCTGCATGCGAGAATCCTCCTCCTGGAGATACATCTGCAGGTTCTTCAGCACCTGAATCTTCAGAGTCACAGAGCTTTTAGAGTCAGACAGCAGCCCGTTGTACAGGACCTTCACCTCAGGAACAAACATCAAACTGGGGTGCATTATGAACATAAAACCTAGACAGAGAAAGAGAAAGAAAGAGAGAGAGAGAGAGAGAGAGAGGTGATTGCTGTGTGATTACTATGGTATCATGAGAGTTTCAAGTGTGTGTGTGTGTGTCTGCACAAGAGAGAGTGTGATGAAAGAGAGAGAGTTTGTGGGCTCTTACCCAGTCCGATGATGGCTTTACACTTCACCTCCTCTTCCTCGTGACTGGTAAAGTACAGCAGGAGCTCAAGAACTTTATCTTTAATCTCAATCTGCAAACAAACAAACGAATAAACACATATACACATCATTTATAATGTGTCTTATGTGTATGTACCTTGTTGGTATCTGTACAGTGTTTGTGTGTGTACCTTGCTGTTTCCTTTGAAGTATTCTAAGTCAAAGTCAAAGTGCCTGCACAGAGCTCCTACAGTGAAGAGGGATCGGAGCAGCGCTGCTTTTGTTGCTGTCTGATTGATGCTGTTGCTGTTCTCCTGATGCTGAACCTTCAGCTTTGTCAGGACGCCATAGTAACGGTTAAAACACGCCCACACAAACTTATAATTATGGGTTACTTTATTTACAACAGCTCCCAAACAGCTCACACAGTGCTGAACCACCTGCAGAACCACACACAGAGAAACACATTCATATGTAAATACACAAGCAAATTCACTTATTTACTAATAAAGAGATGTTTTTAAATATTACTCGGGTTTGTACTGAGTTTACTGAGCCATACTATATTGTTTATCAGCTTCATCAGGTCCTCAGTGTTGGCGTACAGTGTGTGTGTACTCACAGTCATGCCATATTTGATGATGAGCTTCATCAGGTCTTCCTCAATGGTGGTGAGGAAGCTCTCACTCGGATGTTCCATCAGAGGAATGACCAGTTCCAGGATTTTCGCCACATTACAGATCACCAGGAAATCACTCTGAGACTACACACACACCCAGAGAGAAAGAGAGAGAGAGTCAGTCAACATGGCAATGGCTTACATGTCTCAATGTTTATTGCTGGAAAAGAAATAGAAAACCTTGTTTACCAATGACTTTTGATATTTACACTTCTTTTCTGTCGCTCCCCATTGACCAAAATAGACACTTACTGTCTTTCCTTTATATACAATAAATCCACTATTCAGATACTGGTTTGCATGTTGCTTGAGGAGGCTGCTACATTATTACACACTACATAGCTCAGGCTACCTGTGCTGATGCCGAAGGTCGAATTTATAAATGTAGATGATGTGGCAAAACATAATTACATACATGAAAGGGACATAAGGTAGTATTTTACCTTAAAATTACAATAACATCAGTAAAATCATTGTAACACTTCACTGACCTGTAATAAAGAGAATAGAATCTCTGTTACTGCTACTTGAGCTTAGCACTGCAAAAACTGTACTATGTAACTTTTGGAGGATGGTAGGAAATCACCCCCCTCCCCTTTGATTTCAGGACAGTGCTGTAAAAGCGAAATGACCCAAATGCAACTACAGGTGCAACTTAATAAATTAGAATATCATCAAAAATTAATTTATTTCTATAATTCAATTCAAAAGGTGAAACTCATTTGTAGATTCATTACAGAGTGATCCATTTCAAGTGTTTATTTCTTTTAATGTTGATGATTATGGCTTACACCCAGTGAAAACCCAAAAGTCATTATCTTAGGAAATTAGAATATTATACAAGACCAATTTTAAAGTTTGTACAGTCTATGCACTCAATACTTGGTCTGGGCTCCTTTTGCATTAATTAGTGCATTAATGCTGGGTGGCGTGGAGGCGATCATTCTGTGGCACTGCTGAGATAGTGGCCTTCAAATCACCTGCATTGTCAAACAGTGATTCTGTGGTTATTAAACCAGGTATTTGCAGTTTTGGCAGTGTAGACAGGTGCCAAGTCCTGCTGGAAAGTGAAATCCACATATCCATAAAGCTTGTCAGCAGAGAGAAGCATGAAATGCTCTAAAATTTCCTGGTAGACAGCTGCGCTGACTTTGGACTTGATACAACACAGTGGACTAACGCCAGCATATGACATGGCTCCCTAAACCAGGGGTCGGCAGCCCGCGGCTCCTTGATCCCTCTGATGCGGCTCGGCTTTTGAAAATAATTAATGAGTATTTAATTAAAATGTATTTTATTTTAGTGCGTTCATTTTCAAAATGTAATTCTATGAAGATTATGGCGATCTTGTAACATCTAAAATATTTTAACATTTAATATTTAAAATATTTTGTCGCTCTTAATACACGCCACAACTTCCAATGTGCGACAGCCGCCAGTGTGCGGTTTCTTGAACTATTGGAAAGCTGACTGCACGGCGCAAGTAAAAGGATAATGGCACGCAGAGAGAGGACAGCATTTTTGTTTGCTGCCAGTAGATAATTTAAGTTTGACGTTTTTTTCCCCCATTACTACAAGGACTCAAATAGACATTGAGTATTTTACTTAACCATCAACACAACGTCTTTCATAAATGTAACACAGTATAGTTTGTTTATACATATACATAGAATTTCAAAAGGGTTTTGTGGCTCCCAGTGTTTCCTTCACTGTGTGAAACGGGTCCAAATGGCTCTTTGAGTGGTAAAGGTTGCCGACCCCTGCCCTAAACCATCACTGATTTTGGAAACTTCACACTAGACTCAAGCAGCTTGAATTGTATGCCTCTCCACTCTTCCTCCAGACTCTGGGACCTTGATTTCCAAATGAAATGCAAAATTTACTTTCACCTGAAAACCTCTGAGCATTAGTCCAGTCTTTTTAACCTTGGCCCAGGTAAGACGCTTCTGGCGTTGCCTCTGGATCAAGAGAGTTTTGACACAAGGAATGTCCAGCATCAGTCCAGTCTTTGTGAAACTCACCCACATTTTTAATGGCCTTTTCTTGACAATCCTCCAAAGCTGTGGTTATCCCTTTTGCTTGTGTTCCCTGTTTTCTTTTATTCAGCTTCCCATTAATATGCTTAGATACAGCGGGAGGGTGTCAATAACAGCCTTCTGGACATCTGTCAAGTCAGCAGTCTTCCCCATCATTGCGTAGCCTACAGAACCATACTAAAGTACCATTTTAAAGTCTTAGGAAACCTTTGCAGGTGTTTTGTGTTGATAATTCAAATTTTCTGAGATAATGATTTTGGGGTTCCTTCCACTCGCTGCAAACAATAACCATCAACATTACAAGGAAAACGCTTATAATAGATCACTCTGTTTGTAATGAACCTACATAACATGAATTGAATTACTGAAATAAATGTACTTTTTGATGATATTGCACCTAGAGCCCAGATACCAAATCTTACCTAGGGTTCCTTCAACATTTTTGGATTTTGAGGATTGAGAATTTGAGAATGCTACACTATTCTAACAATGTGATTTTAATTTCTCATTTCTCACATTGATTAACATGTTTACAGTTTGTTTTTGAGAAAACAGCGCAGTGATGTGGAGATGTATGGATGATGAGTTCGAATGTGTGTGCGTATATGTGTACTCACGCTACACTTGGTGGTGAGGTAGGGTTGCATGGTCATGGCGTGTCTGACCATGAGCTGAGGTCTGATCTTACTGAACAGATACAGAGTGGTAATACAGGCCACCAATCTTGTAGAGTTTACACTCTTATGCTCTAAATACACAAAGAAAAATAATTAAAGCCTTTTAATAAAATCAATACCATGGATAAATTATTTAAATCCCTTTCTCCAAATACCTGGGAAATTACCCCCTTGAGACCTATCACAATATCTGAAAAACAGCCTATACAAAACCAAAAAATACCTAAGAAATAACCCACAAAAAACAACACATTACCCAGGGAGTAACCACACAAGAGCCTGAAATAACCCAGGAAACAAGGGCAGTAAAATACTAAGGATCTATCCCACATAAGCTGGATACAATACCTAAGAAATTGCCCTACAAGATCTTTACAATACCTGGGGCATTATTCACAAGGGTTAAGTACAACAACCTGTCAGGGAAATCACACACGAGACCTTCACAATACCTGGGAAATGACACCCACAAATATTCAGAAAATTAAGCACACAAGTATAGTACAATACCCAGGAAATCAACCACATATGACCAGTAAAATACCCAGGATTTTACCCACCCAGAGCAGCAACCAATTAGACTCAGTGGGAAATTGGCCACACAAGAAAACACCCAGGAAATAATTTAAAAGAGCCCAGTAAAGTACCTAGGAAATCAGTCAACATAATAACCTAATAACTTTCCAGGTGTTAAATACAAACAGAACAAACAGAGAGAGTCGATGTTTAGTGCGTGTAAAGTGATGAAACCTGAGAGAGCCTCCTCATGTTTAAGGATGTATTCCACCAGATTGTCCACCAGCTGCACACAGGCTTTTTTCGCAGGTTTATAGGATGAGTCTTCCTCTGCCTTAAACAACTGGAGAGAGACAGAAAGAGAGAGAGAGACCAAAAGGACTTTTTTATTCTTATTCTTTATTACTGAATATTTTTTTACAGATTCATTTTATAGTAACAGAAATACTCACGTTTTGGAGGAGCTGTTCAAACCAGTCGTAACCAGAGTCCCGACAAGCTGCCACCTGCAGGACACAATATACATCACATTTTAAGCCACTATTTATGTGGGGTGCATAATGTTCTCAGTATAGTTATGAAGTGAAGGACATATGATTTTTTTCCATATGTATCGTGAATGGTGAATTTCTTGAAATTTGTTATGCACAGGATGAGGCTCAATTTCATCATCATACTCGTGCTACTCATGACTGTTTAGTTTTCATAGCTATTGCAACAACACTAATGATCAAAATGAGCTGATAATTTCTTTATATACCCTGACGTGTTACTTCTTAGAACCATTATAAAATTGCTTGCAGAATCAGTAGATTACATTAATACTGAGGCCCTATTGAACACATAAAAACATTCAACGAAAGAATGATGGTTAGACGTTTGGTTGTACTGACCACATCAGTAATGTTGATGATCTTTCTGTTCATGCCCTCTTTATCATGATTGGCCGTCGGAGTGAACCACAGCTTCTGGAACGTCTCATTTACCAGTTTCTACAAAAAATAAAATACATAATCATAAATCAGCTACTGCATGCCCTCCCTCAAATGACCTACAACAGACTACCCACCAAACATAAACCAACTGCTGTAGATCACCAACAATCCCAGTCCAGCTACTATAGACTATCCAAGAATTACAGACTTGCTCCTGTAGTATTACATATCACATAGTATAGACCACCCTCTAATCACAGACCAGCTTCTGTAGACCACCCACTGACACCAGACCAGCTAATGTAGACCACTCACCAATCCCAGACCAACTACTGTAGACCCCATCAATTACATTCAATGCTAGTCAAACTACTTTATTAAGAATCTAATGAACGTGTTTGACAAAGTTGTGAGGTAAATGTGTATTTGCCTTGATTCCCTCCTCGTCGTTGACTCTGCGGATCATCTTCACACACATCTCTGTTATCCTGCTGAAACCCGGCTGCTCCAGACAGATGTCCCTCAAGATTTTTATAACACGCTTGCGAACACTTATGCCTGTGTCCTAGAGAGAGAGAGACAAAACACACACAATCACACAAAAATAAAAAGAGAAACTGGTATGGCTGAAATCTTTATAACATTTATAACTAATGAGAGTTTTCTGTATTGATAAAACACATCCACATCTCAAAAAAAGGAAAATAAATTCAATAAATAAACAGCAAAATATTTAAGCTATGTTCAAAACCTACAACTGATGTTAGATGAAAGCTGGTCAATACATAAATGCTAAACAGCAGTTAGACAAAACACATTAAAATACAAAATCTGCTATTGGCACAGCAGGAAAATCTGATTTACGAAAAACACTCTTTTTATGTATTTATGTTTATGTATATATTTAATTATATTTACAATACAGGCTCAGACATTAATTCTTCATGAGACTGAACGCAGTTTCATACCAACATTCATGTCTCTGAGTGCATGCGCTGCTTTACATACAGTACAGGGTATGTGGTTCTTTTTTTATTCATGAGAATGAGGTTAGATTTTTGCAAAAATATCAGCATCAGTGCCAATCTGGTGAATAATTTGATAAATCAATTTTGCCAGTTGATAGTTTTGTTCTGAGAATAAGGTTTAGTGTTTTAGCAATTCAGGAAAAACTCTAAAACTTTTAATTTACTTTAAAATATCTGTATTCTGGACTGGCATGCAAATTCTCACACACACACACACACACTTGAGAGTACTGACCAGTATCCTCTCGATTAGCATGTCGTAGTACTGCTCTGTGAGCTGAGGACGACTCAAAACGAATCTCCCCAACAGCTCCACTGCTGCCTCCCGCACACTGGTGGAATTATCCATCAACCTCCCATGGACTCCACGTTGCATATCAGACTGTAACACACACACAGGTTAATTAATTAAAAGATTAATTAACCTACCCTATTGCTACTGGAGCTTAAAATGTTTTTAGGAGAATGCTAACAGTTAAAAAGTGGGCTGTCTAACAGAAAATTTATTTTGATGTTAAGCACACAAAAGATAATATCACACTCTGGGATTCCTGGAATAAAACTTATGATCTCCCAAAGATACGGACCACATTTCATACATTATTAACCATCACACAGAAACATTACCCTGGCCAGAATACAGGGGTCCACAGCCACCACCTCAGAGAGACACTTCATCGCTTTGGTCCTGACAGCAATCGCACTCTCTCCAAGAACCCTCAGGATCTATAATATATTATCCAAACAAACAAAATTATGAAGCAGTTACATTGAGATTTTAATTACAATAGTAATGAGCTTGGCTCCTACACTTTCTGTAGTGCATTAAACACTGTCATGTAGATGAGGAAGGTCTGGTTTGTGTTACCTGTGTCAAGTAGATGTCGAAGCTCTGGGAGAAAGGTCTGGTGGAGGCCAAGTATCGTACAATAAGACAAGCATCATCGTAATCCACAGTATCTGAATTAATCCTGAAATAACAAGAAAAAAAACAATTAAAAACAACAAAAATAATAATATTCATTTTTTTTATTATTATCATTATAAATCTTTCATCCTTTCCTACAAGCTTCAAGGGGTGAGACAGTACTTATACTGTAACTGATGTGTGCATTTACTACTATTTATGTTTGTGTGTGGTATTAAAAAGTACCTGAGAGTGGGGAACTGATTGATGGAGGTTTTGATGACAGAGTGGAGGAATTTTTTGCGAGACTCTGCCCTGTGTAGGATGTCCCGAGTGTTTTTGAGCTCCTTGGCATGTCCCTCTGACTCCTCAGGATTCAGGTTCTGATTCTGCATCGCTTTCTCACACTCAGTCTGACAGTCCCTCAACCACTGTGCAATGTAGAACTTGCGAACAAACTACACACACACACACACAGAGAGAGAGAGAGAGAGAGAGAGAGAGAGAGAGAGAGAGAGAGAGAGAGAGAGAGAAAGCATAGAGGGGGAAAAATGAAAGAATATAGAGATGAGAATGAGAAGTGGGCCTTTCAGGAATGAGTGAGAGCCTTTAAAAGGCTACAGTACTCACTAGAATAAACATAACAGAAGCTCTCACTGGAATGGTGGGTGAGTATAAGTATTATATGTGGGACAGACTCACTATAAGTGCGGTGTCTGTTTCCAAGTTCTCGTCCAAGTAGTCCAGCAAAGCTTTCTGGAGCTGCTGAGTTTCATCATTCCCTGAGCTCTGAACACAAAAAAAATATTACAATAAACCATGTTATAGTCAAGAGTTTTCCTCAAATACAGTCAGGAATCAGGACAGATGTTGATGTGACTAGGTTTGACAAGTCAGATCAGATTTCATATGGTTTTATGCTAATTTGCAAACTAACAACTCCTGGGTTTTTACTATGACAGCCAACAAACACAACTGGGTCACCTGTAACTCCAAACATGGGCACTCTGTCTAAAAATCAGGTGTAAGAAACAAATCTCATTTGCCCTGCAGTGCAAACAAGGTCTCAGATTGCAGAACATCAGTCCTGATAGAATGAACTGTTTGAATAAAGCCTAAAAAATCCAAGGTGGGATCAACAAATAAAGCTGAAAACAGAGTAAACCATAACAAATGTGTATATAACTTTGCCTGGGTGTATTTGTGTGTGCATGTTGTACCTGGTGTATAATGCGGTCAATGGCTCTCTGGTCCATAGGGCTTGTGACCGAATCCTTCCTGAGCCGAGCAGCGACGGTGCCCAAATAATCCAGAGAAGCCACTCTCAGAGCCATCTCTGTCTGTTTATTACTGAATTGATGCACCTGTTAATACACACACACACACACACAGTCTATACACATAATACTTACCGGGCACTACTTTGGGAAAATAACTATTATATATCCACTACAGAAAATTAAAAATTACACAAGTATAATAATAAAGTAAATAATTTTTTTAATGAAAAAGCACATCTTGTTATTATTTCAGTATTTCCACATTCCTGATTTTATTTCTGTATAATTACATTTCCACCTTTGTTTATTTACACATTTCTGTATCCAAGTATACATGTTTAGTCTATAGTCTTAATCTCACTGCAGAGCAGGATCGGTCAATTTGTCAAACAAGTAAACAAGTGTGTCCCGACCGTAAAACCGACAGAATGGGGACAGAGAAGTGTTTTACTGTGTTTTCTATTCTGAATCAACAGCACAGTGGCTATAGTAAAACGCTATCCACATTTGAAGATATTTACATCCAGCACTACAAAAACAACACATGTTGCCCATGTTTGGCAGAGGCTGTGAAGCGTGAAAGCTTTTAAAATGAGTCAAAAATATAAGACTTTACAAATAATTACCTGATCTTCATCTTAACAACGGGTGGCTAGCGTTTGTGAGAAGTTACTATTGGTGTGGAAGAAAATATTGGATATTTGGATAGACGTACACTGGGGAGTCTTATATGGGGGGGTTCATGGTTATTTCAGCATGACAATGCCAGGCCTTATTCTGTATAAACTTCAGCAACATGTCTTTTTAGACTCAAAGTGCATGTATTTGACTGGCCTGCCTGCAGTACAGATTTGTCTGCTATGGTGCCTTATGAAAAAGAGAAAGTGAGCAGGGACTGCTGAGCAGCAGAAGTCTTGTGTCAAGCCAGAATGGACAAAAAGTCTTCTTGCAAAATTTAAACAATTTGTATCCTCAGTTCCCAAATGATTAAAAGGTGTAATTAAAAGGAAAGTGATTTAACACAGTAGTAAACATGTTTCTGTCCCAAATTTTTTGGAATGTGTTGCAGGCATCAAATTCTAAATGCATTTATAGGGGGCTTCAAATATGTAAAATGTACGAGAGTGTTGTTTGTATGTGTACCAGTAATCGCCCCAGGAGACTGAGTAGTAGTTCTGATGCAGGCCACTCAGGTTTGTTGACTGTAGACAGAAGATCCTGCACAAAGTTCTCAAACAAAGGTCTGTAATCCTCCTCTCCTTGTTTACTGCCACATCTATAACACCCAAACAAACATATAAACAAACAAACACATGTGAGTTCACAAACAAGGAACATTGAAAGATATGCCAAAGAGGAGGAGGATGTTCACTTTTTGAGGAAGACGGAGAGGAAATTCTGAGCTGTTCGTCGAGCTGTTTCATATGAGTTTGTGATCAGCACATCATCATCAACCTGAAACACGCACAAAAAAAAAAAAAACACAACTAGTTACATTTTATTTATATATATATATATATATATATATATATATTATGCATATGACATACCAATTATTATAGCAGAAAACAAATTATGTAACAACATAGTGAAGTACAGGCATCCTGAGCAGAGAATGACATCACATACCCCCTCTGTGAGTTGGTATGTTTGTTCTCTGCTCTGTTTTGAATGAACACATTTTGCACTAGCAGATTAATGCTATGTCCCAAAAACACCTTTCTGCACCTTTCCTTCAAAGCCACAGTGCTCTTCTGATAATAATGCAGTATTTTATACTCTATGTGGTGTGCTAAGATGCCAGTATGGTATTTGTTTAAACTTCAGAATTTATTTATATGTTTACAACATTAACATAACACAAAAACAAAGCCAACCTATGTGTGAGACTGTAGAGAGGTGTTACATGATATTCCATCTCTGAACATTAAAACATGCAGTACCACTAGTAAATGTATATAAAATGATGTGCAGTGTTCAATGACAACAGAATTTTCACTTGAGGTGGCATAGAATGGGTAGGGTAACAAATTTACAGTTAAATTACATGATTTCTACCCCTATGTTTTTTGGAGTGAAGGCAGTATGTGAATCACCCTGTCATGCCCATCTCTGTCATTTACGCTGCCTCAGCTTCCTGTAATTGGTCTGAATTTCCAAACCATCCAAAAAGTGTTTTCACACAGAACTGAACCAATATCTATTGGTCTAACCAAATTTTTGTCCTTCAACATGACTCTGAACAAGTGTTTCTTCTCCCTGATGTACAAGATGTTCCACGTTGCATTCATGAGTGACTGGCTAGGTATGATTTATTGTGAATATTATGAGTGAAATTGTACTCTTTTGCTTGGCAGCAGGTGAGAGGCAAGGCTAAAGGGAATCGCATGACTGAATATGAAGCATTTGTTTTGGTCTGCGGTTCTGATGCTTTAGTGTAACACCTACAGGCAGAATGTCAGATGTTTAATAAGTTCTTTAGAAGACTGGCCTATAATGAAAATGTATCAGTGAGGTGAGGATTACTTCACTCTCTCTGAGTGAGTTCTGTACTTATGAAACAGAAGTGTGGGGTGTCATTCTAAAACTGTGTGCTACAAGCAGAACAAAATTCACGCTCATGGAAGAGGATGGTAGGGTATTTTTCTTTCTAAAACCCACTTTAACACTGTGTGCACATGTGTATACCTTCTTGCGTTCATCTTCTGCATTGTCTCTATCTGAAGGCAGGTGAACCACACATTGAATGAGCTGTAGAACCAAAGCACTGACCATCTGAATATACACCGGCTCTCCTTCATCATCACTGCTGTTCAATCTGCACACACACACACACAATACAAATTTTACTCCATTAAACAAGCAGAACTGTGTACATACACCTATTAAAGGACTACTACTGTACACTATAGACTACTGTACCAATATTTTGGACAGAAAATGTTATACTACAACAGCTTTAGTGAAACAGTGCTTTTTAACTGAGATAAAATTAATTATAAACAAAGACATTACACAGGTACATAGACACACACACCTGAAGTTCCTGAGGCTGCGTTTGCTGGTGGGTAGTCGAGCAAGAGAGGTGAAAATTTCCTCCAGAATCAACTGCCTGTGTTTTTCATAACGAGAAAACACCTGCAAATAACACACAAATAATATGCTATTCATTTATGCGTAAAAACCTCTAACAAAGATATTAATATATTATGGTTTCTTACATATATGGAATGTAACCAAAACTATCCTTAATGTTTTTTTTTTTTTAATTACCACATTTTTGTGACTGAGATCATGAAAGTGTTTTGGTTCTAAAAAACCTCCAGCGGTTTTAAACAGTGGTGTTGAATGGAAGCCAACATCCTCCTTTAAAAGCTCCTCACAGAAAGTTATTAACTTAAATAGTTCTAAAAACACTGATGATGTCAGCCCATAGTTTGAGGATTCATTCCTGCCTGAGAGCAACCCACAAGAAATTATGAGGATAGAAAACTTTTGTTCATATTTCCATTCTTTGCAAATTTAAAACTCTTTAGACTAGTGGAGATTATTGATATGTGGTGAGTGCAAAAGTTGTGTTACATTATAACATTTCACAACAACTGTGCAGTTTTCAGTTAAGCAGAATGTTGTTAATGTTTATGTGTGTGAGTGTTTGAAAGCAGCACTATTTATCTGAGTGCAGGACACCTGCTGTGCACGTTTACATTGAGCATGTGGTGAGTGTGTGGTTGTGTTTGTTTATGCAGGAATATGAGAGAAAGAGAGAGGAACTCACCACTGTCACCAGTCTGATTGCACACAGCTGCAATTCACTTACATTCTCCACAAAAAATGGAGTAATTCCCATGGAGGAAACCTACACACACAGCCAATCAGAAAGTAGTAACTTTAGAAAGAGGGAGAAACAGTGAAAGAGGTGTAGCTAAAAGTGTAAAAGAAAGTGTAGTACCTGTAGGATGGTGGTGTCGGTCATCAACTGAATCTCTAACAGCTCTGAGATGTTACTGACTACATCACACACTTTGTTATAAAGCATTATAATTACTCTCTGTTTAGTGGTGGAGCATTTAGCACGCTTCGCCCTTGAGCTTAGCATCGAGCCTGACAGAGTGGAAAAGAAAAAAGGGGTCTGTGTTACTTTTGATGAGGTTACATGGTGAAAAACAAACTCCAGCAAGCACTTAAAATGGCATCAAATTTTGATCTTCTATCCTCTAAACATTTCTTGGTTGTGAAACAGCTTAGACACCCAGTGTAAAAAACATGTAAAGTTTCCTACCTCCGCTGGGGTCAGTGCGATACACTGGGTCATACTGAGGATACAATGTGTTCTGCAGGTGGAACTTTGAGAATTGCAGCAGCCTCTCAATCACATCCTCCATGTAAACGGCTTTGGGCATCCGTGCTGATGTCATCACATTCAGAGCAGAGAGACAGGCGTCTGCGGACCTTGTCACTCGCTCCATTATCAGATCACGCCACAAACGCTCCTCCTCTTCTCCTTCATTTTCCTGAGGGAGGCGGGACGGAAAGAGAGAATGGGTGAGAAGCAAGAACATATAATGAGAGAGAAAAAAAAGGAGGCAGGGAGAAAAGAATGGAGGAGAAATTATGTTGTGATTATATGTGCTTTTTACTGTAATAGAACATAATGAAAGTGTGTTTTCTGATAATCAGTGCAGATCTTACAGGACTCATGAGGGTTGAGAGATTAGCTCCATCCAAAATATTCTTCTCCAGAATATTCAACAACTTCACCAATTTATCACAGGGAATCTGAAAACACAGAGACAGAAAGGGGGAAAGAAATTAGCTGCTGCTCACTGCTTTCTGTGCTAAGTTAATTTAGTTTGTGTTTTTTCTGTTCTTTTCTAAGCTCAGGGAAACGAGTTATAATACTGTAAGTGTAATAAACTGTGTGATAAAGTGTTTCATTTACTTTTTATTTATTTTTTATTGATTTGTGTGGTTTTCCTCACCTTATCTGCGATGCCCATGGCCTTTATCTTTGCTGACTCACTGCTTAGTTCATTCAGTTGCTGTTTCCCCAGCAATAGCTCCTGAGGAATCTCATCATCATCTATAAACACACAGTGTATTACAATAATGATCACGTTTACAAAAACATAAGAAAATTCATGTGAAAATATGAACTACACACTTAAATCTCCATTTGGTAATTAATCTCTACTCAACACACAAAGATAAGGTGAAGCTGAGCACAATTTTTCAATAAACAATGTCATTACTTATTATACACGATCATAATGTTCCGAAATCCACCTTAATATTCAAGCCTTTTACACCATATTCTTACATTTTTACTAGCAAAATGATTAATGATCCTTGTTTGTGAATCAGTGAATGAAACCAGGTGTGTGTAGGTTTTTCATGGTACAGATGGCAATATAGGTAGTAGAAAGACAGTAATAAAGTTAGTTATAAGGCAGTTTTAAAAACAATAAAACTATTTATTATTCATAATAAATAAATACTAATAAAACTATTTAGTATTTATGGTAAGGAATGCCGTAACAATCCGGCATTAAACGGTAGTAAAGCAGACACAAAGATTGTACTAAAAGCAGTTAAAAAAGCAGTGGTAAAGCTGTAATGCTTTGTTTACCCTGAGCAGTGAAATCCACGTCTTCCAGGTTTTCCAGGATGCTGTCAATACTGGAGCAAAATCTTTTGAAGGTGGAAGAATCCATCATTTCTGCATGCACACACACAAATAAATAAATAAATTACTAAACAAATAACCACACAGACAGGTGGTTAGCTGGGTTCAGTTACAGAACAGGAAATGGATGAGTAAAGGGGGCGGAGGTTTACCCTCAGCTGTGAGCTTGGGTTCATATGCTTTCCTCTTCTTCTCTTTCTCCTTTTTCCTTATACTCCGAGCCACTGCAATAACAAAACCCACAACTTTTTCAACATTACACTCATACACAACTTACACCCAAAATATACACAATTACAGCTACAGTACTCCAAACTCATCAACACTGCAACATATTTCCACAAACAAATAAGCACCTACATTGAACAATCACTGGATTAGGAACACCTACCTCGTATCTACACTCATTGACCATTTTATCAGCTCCACTGACCACACAGGAGAATTTGTCGATCTACAATTACTGACTGTAATCCATCTTTTTCTTTGCATACATTCTTATCACCAGTTCATACATTCTCAGCGCTGCAGTGATGGTGGTGATGTGTGTGTGTTGTGCTGGTACATGTGCATCAAACACAGCAGTGCTGCTAGTGTTTGTAGACCCCTCAGTGTCACTGCTGGACTGAGAACAGTCCATGAACCAAACATACATCCAACAGCGTCCTGGGGTGGTGCCCTGTGTCCACTGATGAAGGAATAGAGGACGACCAACACAACATTTGAGCTACCGTCTCTGACTTTATATCTACAAAGCAAACCAACAAGGTATGTGATACTGGGTCTGATCCACTTGTACCAGCAATCTGTGTCAGATTACGGCATAGGGTTCGCAATGATGTGTAGCCCACGGTTTAGGGTCAATGCAGGAGTATAAATTGGGCTTAAGAGTGTAACAGGGTAATCTTGTATTTACTGAAGGTTAGAAGGCAGAATAGGTGATCTTAAACCCACTGTTTTCATTAGTTTTGTATCTGAAGCATGTTACTGTATACTTAATTTTTAAACAATGCTTTTTTTGTACTGTTTTCTTTCCTGCTTTTCTTGCAAATATAAAACTTGTCTAAAATTGTCAAACATTTTAAGGCTAACTTAAAATTGGGTCTGGTGTTTGGAATCTTCTGAAGTAAATTATAGATAGGATTCATGGAATATTAATAATGTCTAACCATCATTGATACTGGGAGGTGGTGAGTCTTCTTCCGAGTCGGCATAACGACCGCCCCTTCCCTTACGGCTGTCGAAGACTCCACTCCCTCTCCGATGTTCTCCAGAGCTTCGTCTGTCTTTCTCTTCAAATTCCCAAGTCCGGTCACGCTCTTTCTTCTGACGTTTGCGCACTGCCAGATGCAAACACCAACCCAGCCACACAGACAGACGAAAGAGTGAGAGAGAGGAGATATTGTCATTCACTGAAATTTATCACCAGGTTTAAACAAGTGTAACAAATTACAGCACGGACCCAAATGTGACTGGCTTACCTCGCTGCAATCAACAATATTAATATCATAATAAATGTTCCAAACCAGTGTGAATTCCCAGAGGTAGAGTGACCGTTTGACCTATTTAGCATATGAACAAACAAAGCAGGAAGGGCCACAACAGCTCTCACTGTGGGACCATAAGACCTAATCAATATCAATGGAATTTTATTACTGAGTAATCAACAACCATCACAGACAAAGGGAACAAGTCTAAACAAGAAGGTGACAGAACTCAGAGTTCAGTATAGTTAGAACTTGAGTGGTATTTGCACATGGACTGTATTCAGACACAACTGACATCACATCCTTCAGGAGGAGCTTAGGGGAAGGCGGTATTGTCAATCTATATATGGTGTGTTTTTCTACTACTCAACGTTCAGTCCAGCTCCACTGAATCCTCGGTGAATAACTGTATCTTGCTGCTGCTTGCTGTAATAAAGGTTGTCCATTTTTTCATAAATTATTTAGAAATAACTTTTCCTACACACGTGAGTGACACAATAGAGAGAAGGGACCTCTAAGAACTGAACAACTGCAGTAAAAATTTTAACCTAATTAAATTTAAGGTCATTATATTGATACTGAGTGTCCTGAATGTTTCAGAGATTCAGTACTAAAGAATAAAAGAAATGTGGCCAGATTTATGTGTTACTGTTACATGACCAAGATTCAAATAACTTTGTAGTCCTTAAATGCACCTGCCTCAAAAGGGGCTCCCCCACATGTGGGTGGTCCTGTGGAAAATTGGTTTAAAACATACTCTCTAACACATTCAGGCCACTATTTGTCAGTATTGCGATTGTCTCACAAAATGAAAGAAATGACTGACTGAATGATGAAGGCTTTGAACGTGTGCTGAATTGTGGTGTTGTTGTTGTATTGAGAGTATATTACATCTGTACTAGACTTTAAACTGCAAAACAATCACTAAACCACACTCCCTAAGCCATGCCTTTTTTCGGAGTATCCAACCACTAAGTGACTCACAGCTGATATCCTCGATGTCTTCATCCGAACTGTCCTCTGCATAGTGGGGACGTTCACTAGCTGAGCTGCGTTTGCGCTTATTCATCTTCACCCTCTCACAAAGTGGCATGGAGGACTCAATCTCAGCCAGCAGTTCTGGTGGAAGGTCTTTCAGCACTGAGGGGTCCACACCAGCTACACACACACACACACACACACACACAAAAAGTCAGTTTCTTGTTGTCAGTTTGAACTGTAATTATCAGTTTTGTCATTAACTTTTTTTTTTTGTACCTTTGCCATATCTCCCAGAGGTAAGTCTGTTTTTGGCAGATTTTTGACGTGACTCCCTCTCCTTCATCAGCTTCTCAACATCATCCCGGGACAGTTTTTGCAGGACCACCACTGGTTTTACGCTCTTTTTTGCCTCAGGCTCCACCTCCAGTCTCTTCAGACACACACGTGGTAGCTTCCAGCTCAAGGCCATGCTCTCGGGGCCTCCTGGGCCTGCCCCTTCTGGCTCCTTAAAGCCAGAGTTCTCAGCAAGCTCGAATGCCGGCAGCTCACCGGGTTTGCTTGCATCTCCATCATCATGATGTCTGCGCTGTTGCCGTGGGGCATCTGCTTTTCTGTCATCATTTTGGCCAGCTCGCTGCAGGGGTTTGGGAGTCACACCCTCCTGAGGCTCTTGTGGCCAGCAGTGTGCTGCACAGCTGTCCTCGGCACCACCTACAGCCCCGCCTTCCACGGGGGCCGGCCGGTTACCCACAGCAATGCCCCCACAACCCCCAGTACCAGGCTCTTGAGGATGAGAATCCTGCTTCCTCTTCTTCAGAGGTTTATCTACATGAGTACAGATGCAGATACAGAGGCAGAGAGAGAGAGGAAAATTATAAGAACATTTCATTTGTGGGGGATTTAGCAAAAATGACATATCATTTGCCAAACAACACTGTCAGTCTCTTCAAGATGTTTTTTGTGCTATATTTTATGAATTGGATAGTTCAATGTATTTAAAGTTTAAAAAGTTTTTTTGAAAAGCTTTCAAAACAGAGCAGAAAATTGTAGCATAGGTTATTACTGAAATTACTGAAATGTACAATTAAGATGCATGGTGAATCCTTCTATACGCCATAAAACATGTGTGGCTAATAATAAATAATAATAGGTACAAACACACTGACCTTTGTCCTGCACCTCTTTATTGCTTCGGTCCGTTTCCATAGCAGCGGCAGCTTCCTTCTCCATCCTTTCGATGGCAGCAAGAGCCTCCACTAGCTCACCCTCAGCGTCAGAGCTGGAGAAAACTCCGCCCTTAACTCCATCCGCACATGGAGAAGCCAACACATCACACACCACACCCTTATCTACATCGCCTTTCAGGTCCCTCCCCTTCTCTCCAAGCATAAGGTCTGTCTCTTGAGGAGGTGTGTATGGTGGAGATGACTGCAGCAGGGGCGGGGCTCCTGAATAATTCCTCAACCCTTCCTAAGAGAAGAAGTGTACAAGATTTATTTAAAAAAAAAAAAAAAACACACAAATGCAAATTACCATCAGTGCACTTCTATGCAAATTCTGCTCAAACCAAATCTTTATTTTTCCAAACAGTACTTATGTAACAGATAAAACAAATTCTCATTAAAAGTATTAATTAAACACCACTTTCAGAAAAGTTAGGATACTTTCAAAAATACAATTAAAACGTAATACAGTAATGTGTTAAATTACTTGAAGTTTTATTTAAGAAAATATTTCTGTTTTCACTTGTGTAAGTCAGAGCTTATTCTGCATGTGTTGCAGGCATCAGTTTCTAATTTTCTTTATATTTAACAAAGAGAATTTTAATTATCATTGAAAACATTCAAAATCTTTTTTAAGATTGTTTAAATTTTTTTTAGTTTGTTAAATTAATGTTCACATGAAATAACAAATTAAAGATTTCAGTTTTTACTGGATTTTATAAAGTATCCCAACCGTTCTGGAAATTGGGTTTTTGCTTACTCTAACAACTTGTTTTTCCTAAATAATTTTGGACCATTTCAGTTAGACCATCCATTATAAATTTCCCCACAGAGTGTAACGGGCAGCTCGGGCAAATTACATCAAAACATAATAAAAGGCAAAAATGGAGACGCAATGTTTTGTTCAAAGAGTCAAAGTTATTTTCTTAGAATTTAGAAGATATATATTTTTTTAATTTTACGTGGTTCATTTAACTGTTGCTATGAATTTAAAACTAAATAAAAGCAAAATAAACAATAAACCTCAAAATGAGATCTCATACCTTACTGTCCAGAGGATTCCTCATACCACCTGGAATCATGGGACTTGCAACAGAACCTAGACAAAAGGCAAGACATTAAGTGAAAAAAAAAAAAAAACTGCTGAGGACACCTGTAGTAGGTACATGCTGCAGATATAGTGCAGATGTAATGTGTACATTGCTGCAAGTGTAGTTCAAATGTGCCCTTTACTGGGTGCAGGTGTTGTTTAGGTGTAGAGTGTGTGTGTACCTTGCTGCAGGTGTTGTTTAGGTGTAATGTGTACCTTGCTGCAGGTGTTGATGTTGACTATAAGCAGGTGGATGAGGATATTGTCTGTATGCAGAGACAGGGCTCTGAGGTGTATATGGACTGGGCACGGGACTCGTCTGCTGTGACAGGAAACGACCACCTGAACCCGTCTGACCTGAAACAAACCTCCTACAATACACACACACACACACACTATAAACACACCCCATTATATCAAAAACATGTCCACTGAAGTCTGGACAGATGGAACCTTACCCAGATGGACTGTGGGTAATAGAGCACTGCTGGTAACTGTTGGAGGCAGGGCTTCCCTGCATTGAATTGTCGGTCATTTTGAACTGTGGTGCCATCTGCTGCTGTGCTAATCCTGTCCAAAACAAACACAAAAAGAAAACCAGTTCCATAAAATAACACAATCTGCCCAAATGTTTAATAAATTGGGAATACAGATAAAACAAGCTACCCCCAGTGTGAACATAGTATATAATCACTCTAGAAAAGCACTGGCCAATAGAATGGGATACTCCATAGCAGCAACCCATGAGGATAAAGTCACCATGGTCAATACCAAATATTCTACTGTGCAGTCAGTAGTACATTTATTTTCAGAAGAAATATCACATAAGCAAGAGTCCACTAATTTGTAGAAATGTAGTGTTTGTGTCACCTGTCTGATTGTTGTACTGAGGGGTATTGGGTGTGGTCTTGTTTCTGAATATGTTTGGGTTCCTCGAGAGCAGCAGCTGCAACAAAATCGGAACATCTCCTTCCAACTCATCGGAACCCAGACCGTCCTTCAGCTCTCTAAAACACAACATTAAATGGCACACAAACACAATACATCACAAAACAAAACATTACATACACACACACACACACACACACACACAAACATTACATGAACAATCATAAACCTTCCTTGCATGCCGGAATCAGACTACAAATATTTAGCCTTATTTTGGCCGGATTTTGTCGTATTCGACAAAATTCCAGTGTCAGAACCGAATATGAGTGCCAGGGGCAATTAACGGTTGTGTAGTGTAAGATAATCAAAGATCAGCAATGCAGCGTCTGGGATGCCCCCGACAAAAAGTCTAGCATGTTAGAATTTTTGGATTTTTTCGCCTAGTCTGAACCAACAGGAGGACAGAGCGCTGTCTGGCGCACTTCTTCTTCTTCTTGGAACCACACAAACACACACCAAACACATACCACACAAACACACACCTCTCTGTAACAACACCTTTCATACAATGGCAAATGTTTTTAACTCTAGCTTTCGAAACTCAATTTTTGACAGTAACATTAGCCTTAGCATTACACACGGGTTCATTAGATAACTGAGCTAATATTCTTCAGTGCTAATGTTAGCAGTATTAGCATTAGCTTTACTCAAGTTTTCACTGGAGACCTAAACTAATGTTAGCAATAACAGTACTCACATGTCTTCTGTGGAGACCTGTGCTAACCCGCCAGCTAGCTGAGCAGCGAGAGCTTCATCCCTGTTGCCCAGCAGGCGTTCCACTTCCTCCACTACACGCACACTATACAGGAGGCTCTTAGTGGTGGTTCCCGGGAGGGGAGAGGGCAGGGGCAGCTGGTTCAGCACTAACCACAAAACATTAACAAAGTATTAGAATACAACTAGGCCTGTCAAGACAACTATTTTATGTGGTTGATATATATTTCAGAAATAATTGCAATAAATAGTATTATTGTCATCTTTAGACCAATATATGCCACTAATGAAAATATAATAGCATAATAACGCAGCTATATCCCTTTAAAGAGAGACAAACTTTTAAGAAAAACTTAGTAATTAAGAATATTCAGAAATTAAATTTGAATTTAGAAAAAGTTTAAATAACCTATTAAAACGTAAATTAAATAATACTACTGAAATCATGCTAGTGTGTGAAATATGAAATCACAGAGTAAATGTCATGTGTTGTTTGATAAGTCGATAATGTAATTACTGTGACAAACCTAGATACAACACAGATACATTTCCCATATTTACCAAAGTAGTGCTGCAACAAAACTACACTTTAAACGGAGCAGGAATTTCATTCTGGCACCTGTCCACTGTAAATGTTGCAACAGTTATATCTTACTGAACGTGTGTGCTAATGCACAAATAAGGAATTCTGTGTTTTAGCTGGATCTCTCTACAATAAATTAATACATTTTTGCAAATCTCTGTTATGTGTCCCAGTGTAAAAAACAATTGAGGACATAAAAAAAAAAAAAAAAAAAAAACTGTCAACTTAAGTAGCAGTTAACACATGCCTAAACATTGTGGTCACTGTTTATTTGTATATATGTGTGTGTGTGTGTGTGTGTGTGTGTGTGTGTGTGTGTGTATGTGTGTACTCACGGTCTGTTAACCCGGCAATGCCAGCAAGGGTGGTTATGGGAACCTGAGGCATGTCCCCATTCATTCTGATGAGTGGGCTCAGGACACTTACACATATATACACACACACATACAGACATATACACACAGAGTTACTCAGAAACACACAAACACACTAACCGCCCATTACATCTCTCACACTCCTGCAAAGAGAGAGAGAAAGAGAGAGAGATGGAGAGGTACAGTCAGTGAACTTATAAAGCTGTGATCATATTGTCTTGCACCTTATGCTACAATACAACAGAGACACAACTCATATCCAAAGTATTTAAAAACACTCTCTAACTGTTTTTAAGGTTATTAAAACTGTTCATTTTAAACATCACAGTATTTAATAAGCAGTTTGATATATAACAGCTACAAATAGCAAAGTGATTTACAGAGGCACCACCCTGGCGGCATATACAAAGTGGCATCTGTTATGTAGCAATACAGCCAGCGTGAACCTCAGTTTAAAAGTTCTGGCGATAGTCAGACTAACATGAATTTGCATGTTCCTGAAGCAGATGACGGCTGAGAGGTGGTCAGGATGATTGTGGAGGTCACTATATTAGTGAGAATGCAGCACTTTTCACAAAACTCACTCGCCCATTAGTAGTTCATTTTAATGTCCTCCATACGTTTAGTCACTAATGAGACATGTAAAATG
Source organism: Hoplias malabaricus (assembly GCF_029633855.1). NCBI lineage: Eukaryota > Metazoa > Chordata > Actinopteri > Characiformes > Erythrinidae > Hoplias > Hoplias malabaricus. Next base: position 9,457,110 of record NC_089820.1, on the reverse strand, counting down.
TTTCATTACCACAGTCTACCTGATTAACTCATCTGATACCTGTAGGTCTTTAAACGTCTTTAAAAAGGGGGGAAAAATAAATGAAATAAAATTTTAAAAAAAGAAACTTTTTATTAACTCTAATTTTGCAGATAAATTTAGGCTATGTTTACATCACAATAAACAATCCAACAGAAGATACTTGCAGAAAAAAAATCATTTTTAAAAAATCCCCTAAAACACATACATTTCTGCACCATAATAGAGCAAATTTATCATTTATGAGTGGACAGTGGTTAAAATGCATGGGTGATTGTTGTACTGTTATCCATTCATTCATTATCTGTAACCGCTTATCCAGTTCAGGGTCACAGTGGGTCCAGAGCCTACCTGGAATCATTGGGCGCAAGGCGGGAATACACCCTGTAGGGGGCGCCAGTCCTTCACAGGGCAACACACACACTCTCACATTCATGAGTCGCCAATCCACCTACCACTGTGTGTTTTTGGTCTGTGGGAGGAAACCGGAGCACCCGGAGGAAACCCACGCGGACACGGGGAGAACACACCAACTCCTCACAGACAGTCACCAGGAGTGGGAATCGAACCCACGACCTCCAGGCCCCTGGAGCCTTGTGACTGCGACACATTATTATTATTATTATTATTATTATTATTATATTAACATTATATTATTATATTATTTATTCCGTAACATTGTTCAGCCTGCTAATGTGAACACAGCCTTTCATAAATGGTTTTACATCAAATACATATCCCATTAAAGGACATGTGGTATGAATGTGAATGGGCATAGGCTGTACTTTCTTTTAAGGTGTTATTAAATGTGATTCAATCTACAAAAAAATAAAGGTTACTTTTCTTAAAAGGAATCTAGTTAGCTGTTCTTGTAAGAGTTCGGTCTTCCTTCCTTGTGTGTGTGTGTGTATTTACTGCTCTTTAATAATGTAAAAATATTTTCTCATATAATGGTAATCTGTTGAAATGGTGATTATTACAATAATTAATAGATGCAGCCCTATTGCAAAACTTCATGCCCTAATCAGTAATGTTGCATGATTCAATATATAAAACTTTTGGTCTGTGTAACTAAGATGTCAAACATTTATTACATAAAGAAACACAAAATGGACAAATGAATTAAGCAAATAGGCTTTTCTTTCATAGCTTCTGAGAATAACTGTTGCAGTTGAGTTCTATGGAGTTAGGATGGCACTGTCCTTTAGCTCACAGCCCTGGACTGTTCTGCATTTGGTCAAAATATCAGCACAAAGTAAACCTCAGTGTGATTTGTCAGAATGATTCCTGTTGTTTTAAATCCACAGCTAGCATCTGTCTATTCCAATCAGCAGACACACCCATTCCAGAACAGACACACCCACTCCAAAACAGACACATCCATTTCATCCAGACCCCAACCCTACAGGCAATATGACAGACTGGAGGACATACCAGAGCAGGCCACTCTGACTATGCACAAGCACAGACTACAAAAATTAAGCCTGTTCATGAAAGATGAATTTACCCAATGCATTGGACTAACATTTAACCCAGCATTATTTCATAACATGTTAATTTTAATATCGTAGTGGACAGCTTATATACGGCCATGTTGATTTATATATTAAGGCATTCATGAATTCACATTAATCACTGAATTGTGGAATTTAATGAGTTTTCTGTCAAATTTACTTTACCATCTATCCTACGACAATCCACGGCATTGGTTAGCCCAGCTTGCTGAACATATTATATTATGAGTAAAAACTGAAGTGCAACAGATGCATAATTAGCGATGGAGAAGGTTTTAAATCAAGAGAAACCGTAAGCGTCAGAAAAGTTGACACTGGTGGAGAATGGAACCAGACATCCTCTAAAAGCTCCTAAGAGTTTTTACATGAATTGGGTATGAATGCATTGCTGATGTCCCACCAGTTTTGACATCCATTCCTGCTGAAAAGGGACACAGGACATTGGGAGAGAAAGAAACTTATTCATTTCAAATTTACACTAGTATCAATCATCTTCATTATCATCATCGTTCCAGGTAAAAGTTTGTAGACAGGTGGAGGACACTGCTAGTGGTGCAGAGGAAATAAAGTGCAGTATTTGTGTATTTGACCTGGAAACATCTGCTTACATTCATCACCACTGTTAAAACGTCTTATCAAAATGCAGGACAATCGAGACGACTGCTTACGTCTCAAACGCTAGTACATGGGCAATTTCTCATTTTGATTTAAACAATTTTCAGAAAATTGCGGACACAGCGCTGTTTAGTTGAACATACTCTTTATTAATTTCCCACTGTCCTGACACTGTAATATATTTCTCCCAGTATGGTAATGAGTATACTAATGAGATTAATACGTCCCTGTGAATGAATATCTATGATCGATTCCTATATTGTAAATGATGAAGTGTAGTTCAGAATTATTTAAAGACACGCTATCAAACGTTAGTCCATACACATCAATACAGAATGACAGCGCACGTTATGGGTCAACAGTGCTGTTTAAAGCGGTTTTAATACACAAACATCCACAAAGTAAACACAAAACAGCGCTCATACAGCAACCACAGAGAACTTACAACTCTTCAAACTAATTTAGCCAAATTCAACCAGATACAAATCAGCAGGCTTACAAATATACTGCATTAATCATCTTTATTTATGTCTGATGTGAGCCAGAGAATTAAAAACTAACCATTTCTTCATATTTTCCATTTAAAACAAAAATAAAAACAAAACTGTTCCGAGGTGACGCGGAGTGTTAGCTTCTTGTTCGAATTATCCATTCCACCTTAAACCACCCAGCAGACGATCCCTTTTAAGGTGGAATTGCTCATTCGAACAAGAAGCTAACTTCAGCAGGACCTTTAGCACAGGAATTAGCTTAGCTTAGCCTAGCTCGCGCACAGCTCTTCCTCGTTCGGAAAAAAGACACATTCCCGGTTTATTCCCTCCGCTCTCCTCCCGCCGCGAGTTCCTCTTCCTTAGACGCAGCTTTTATGGTAAATGTTGTTTTAATGGTCGTTGTTCCCGCTCTCCGCTGAAGGCCCGCAGCTCGCGCGCTGACCCGTTGGCTGGTCTCCTTGACGACGTCGTTACCTTTAACGCAGTTATCTACAGTACTTTCTAAGTGTTTTAAAACCTCGACCCTGAGTGCGGCAACGCAGAGTATCCGAGCGGCGGTGTGTATATGTGTGTGTGCGTGTGTTTGTTTGTTTGTTTGTTTGTTTACCTGGAGCTGCGCGCGGGGAGAAGCGCTGATCTGCTGCTGATGAAATGGAGCTGCGGCCCGCCGCGCCTCCTGCTGGACAACATCCGCAACTACAACGGTACAATAAAAAAAGGAAAAACACACACACACACACACATATATAAATATATATATATTTATTTTTTTATTTTTTATTTTTTATTGTTTTTGTTTTCACCGCAACCCTGACATGGACAAGCGGAAAAGAAGTTGATGATGATGATGATGATGATGATGATATGTTTTTATTGTACGGTTGTATTACACACACACACACACACACACACACACACACACACACACACTGGGGGACAAAGTACACTAAGCGTACATGAGTAAAAGGACAAAAGTATTTACCTTCAAATGTACTTAAGAATCGAAAGTAAATGTACCATGACTTATTATGGTTCTAATGTTCTGTTATTAAGGGAAAAAAACAAAGGAAAAAAATACAGATGTCTCTGAAAAAAAAAAAAAAAAAAAAAAAAAAAACTCGAGTAGCGGGGACACGCAGGAAAAATTTACCTACCCTCCTCCAAAAGTGCAGTTTCTGTGGTGCAGAGGCCCTGTTCTCTGTATTACAATTCAGTGAAGCGTCACAATCATTTTAAAAGCTGTAAATTTAAGGTAAAAATGTTACATAGTGTTCCTTTAAGATCTGTTTTGTCTTCATAGTTGCAACGTAGGCCAAATATTTGAGCCATTTGTGCAATTCTGAGCCTTCTGTTTTTTAATTACGTTTTTAGTTTTTCTGACTTTTTGCCTGATACTCGGTTTTGATTTTTGGATTTCACTAATGGACTTGTTTGTCTCGCTGTACTGATCTCCGGGTTTTACAATATTTCTGGTTTTTACTTCACTTCAAAGTATAGTATTAATTTACACTGTAAATTGTTCAACACTCTTAAATAAACCTGCAACTGATTCTCGCCCTCTGTCTGGAGTGATTAATGACATCTACAGATCTGTAAATCATTATACTATGAATAAATAGTAATCACTGCTGACTCTAAACGGTACAAATCATTTTGTTAATCCTTAACGGTTCTAAGAACTGAAACTAGGGATTTCAGTTAAAATAAAAAGTATCAGATATTTAACTGATAAGAACAGATAATACACTTGATCTTAGCCAAAAAGCAGAGACTCGACAAATATCTATTCCAACTAATTTATTATCATAACTCTACCCTGATTTTGTTTTGTTTTTGTTTTGTTTTTCAATAATTCACAGCTTCATTGTAAATGAGGGTTTCCTTCAATGCTCTTTGAGATTAAAAAGACGTGAAGAGAGAAAAATTGAGTAGTGTGATCTGTTCGTCCGTGAAATTGGAATAATATTGATGAATATGTTCACATTGACCTAAAATGGAATTAAACGTGTGATTCCTCAAGTGTCCGCCAGGTGGCCTCAGACTACACACTAAAAATAAGGGAAGGCGCTTTAGTTGGGGCTGTTATATCAGGATCAATCTTAGCTAAATATAGACTTTGAAATACTGTTCTACTGTAAACCCAAAACAGAACCAAGCTGCACTCTGTTTATATTTGTCTGCAGTTGCTAAGACACAATCTGGTACTTGTAGCATAGTTATTGAAGCAGTTAACATGTTACCATAACATGTCTGTTAACCTGGTATGCTAAAGCATATTCTTGGATTTATGCTCATTTTGCAAATTAAATTTTATACGGGATAACATCGTGCCACTTAAAAGCCACACCAATTTTGCAATTACCCAAACCCAAAGGTTTTAAAGGAAAAAATAAAATTGTCCATTCAGAATCCCATTCAGAAGTCTAAGCACTATAGAAATTGGCCACCTGTTTGGCAACATCTTGGTTTGGACAATAGTGGAGGCCAACACTGGAGAGAGGAAGAAGAAGAAGACAAGTACAAAGAAAATGATTGGTCAGTAGTCAAACACATATGCTACGAAGTAGCATAGAAACATTAACTACTCTCCTCGATACTGCAGAGACTGTAGACAGCAGCAAATTCACAGCGAGAGACTTCCTTAGACATGGTGTGGATGCTGGGGATGAACAATAAGACTGAACACTGAGGGGTTAAAAAATAAATCTGATGGGGAAATTGACCCAGGAAAAATGTGCCGGCTTTGCATTTATTTTTTTCCTGGCACCTTATGTAAACTATGCTCTCCCAAACAATGCCCTACTCAATAAATAGTGCACATCAAAAATTTATAAAAGTAATTCTACTGCACCTCTACGTTATTGTGTACATAGTGTAGGGCCAACTAAAACTGACCACTGGACAGGCCGAGAGAGCTCATGTGTTTCTGCAGAAAATTACTCTATGGCTCCCTTTTTGCAACAAAGTTACAGGTTGCATTTCTTGATGCAGTAGTGGACTGTTAAATGACAGTTTTTATGGCTTGATGGTCATGCACATTCAGCAGCAGTTCCCACCCTGAATCTTTTCAGGATTTTATGAAATGCAGATAGTGAAACACATACATTCTTTGTAATCCTGCACATCGTCTTTGTACAAACTGAGAATCCTTTCATGAGGTCTGGCACAAAGTGGTGAATCACAAACCGCACACATACATTCACACACACACTCACTCCTTTGGACACTTTTGATTCGCCAATCATTCTACCAACTGTGGGGGGTTGTTTTGGAAACCGGAGCACCCGGAGGAAACCCGCGGACACGGGGAGAACACACCAAACTCTTCACAGACAGTCAACCGGAGTGGTATTTGAGCCCACAACCTCCAGGACTCTGGAGCTGTGTGACTGCGACACTACCTGCTGCGCCACCGTGCTGCCCTGGAGAATATGAAAATAGTTATTCTCTATGCTGAGCTCCTGAAGCCAGCGTTTACTACTGTACTATATTAACACTGTATATCAGTAACTTATTTAAAGTTTCATTTCATACTGAAAACATACCATACCATGTTTTGCAAAACAAATACTAAACTTTACATTGTAAACATGCTCAGAGCACACAACAGCACACATCTACAACTGCAACAGCACAATTGCTAACACGAATTGTTCAAAACTGAAGCCACTTTTTCAAAACTCTTTGCAAAAATTCTGTGTAATAAGTATTCATCTCAACCTAACAGTTCATCGCACTCCAAGAATTCACTCAGACCACCAAGACACCTCATACATATCTTAAAATAAACTCCTTCAACTATGACACATGAAACGGTATTGTGTTTAGATCAGTGTGTTATTAAAGACATTGAATGCTTTTTGAGACAGAACTAACAGTCAGTTACATCAGTGAGGAACTTTTATCTTTTAAGTTTGAGTGATTTTTCACATAAATCAGTATTTCATTCTAGGAAAAATGTAACACGTTTATTGACTGCACTAAAGTCTAAGTAACAAGAATGAATCAGAAATGCTTCGATTTGCATATAGTGTGAAAAATAGAAAGTTGAAACAACATCCAGAAATGACAGGGCAACAACATGTTACCAACATTGTAATTATTATTTTAATTTGGTTTCTGCAGAAATGCATCACATTTACAATCATCCTGTTCTGAACGTGTTTTTGACAGTTTTGAGGACAGTGTGTGTGTTTCAAAAAATCTGCTGCTGATCCAGTGTTTTACAGCTGGTGGAGTGTGAATGAGAAAAGAGTTAGTGGATTTTGGAGAAGGAACACATTTCCTGAATTGCTAAAAACTGAACCACATTATCAGATTTCTTATTTATATATTTATTATTATTATTGTTTGCAAATGTAGTTTTGTTGAAAGTGTTTTATCAAATCAGTAAAACCAATGTGCTTGGGCAAGATGGTGGTATCATCATGTGTGCAGACGTTAGCTAGAATTGTGTCATTTATTATCCTGCCACTTTGGCAGAACTGCCCAAATCATCAACTTCCTTGTCACCTTACACAACAGACTACTTCCCATTTACCAGGGGGTGGTCAAGCAACTGTTTTTGTGACCACTGACAATTTTTGGTTCTTCACCTGCCACCAAACTCCATATTTCTATATCCTACTGGAGTTATTTTGTCCTGATGTTGGAACATCTATAGGGCGGCACGGTGGCGCAGCAGGTAGTGTCGCAGTCACACAGCTCCAGGGGCCTGGTGGTTGTGGGTTCGATTCCTGCTGACTGCCTGTGAGGTGTTGGTGTGTTCTCCCTGTGCCTGCGTGGGTTTCCTCCGGGTGCTCCGGTTTCCTCCCACAGTCCAAAAACACATGTAGGTAGGTGGATTGGCGACTCCAAAGTGTCTGTAGGTGTGAGTGTGTGTGTGTCTGTGTTGCCCTGTGAAGCCCCCTCCAGGGTGTATTCCCGCCTTGTGCCCAATGATTCCAGGTAGGCTCTGGACCCACTGTGACCCTGAACTGGATAAGTGGTTACAGATAATGAATGAATGAATGGAAGGTCTATGATCACCCCACCAACACATACCCATCCTTAAGGAGTTGGAGGAGGCTGGTGGTGACATTGGTGGGCGAGCATAACAGTGTTGGATACTCCACACTTCCTTGCTTCCTTCACCAACTGGCCAGAGAATACGATGCCTGTGCTGTGGCCTTGGTTTGAGTGTTATATTTCACCAGAATGAGTAATGGTTTCATTAATTTCTAAAAACTATAAAGAGGTTTAAGTGGGTTTGGGTATAATTTTTTTTTTGAGCTTCATGTGACTGTCTGTGAGGAGTTGGTGTGTTCTCCCTGTGTCCGCGTGGTTTTCCTCCGGGTGCTCCGGTTTCCTCCCGCGGTCCAAAAACACACGTTTGTAGGTGGACTCGTGACTCAAAAGTGTTCATAGGTGTGAAGGTGTGAGTGTCACCCTGTAAAGGACTGGTGCCCAGGGTGTGTTCCTGCCTTGCACCCAGAGATTCTGGGTAGGCTCTGGATCCACCACAAACCTGAACTGGATAAGCAGTTACAATGAATGAATGAATGAATGTTAATAGCATTTATAGCTTTTCAAAACATCTAACACGTTTAGTGCGGCTAACACAAGTAGATAGATTTAACTGGGTTTAACAGAGCTTAAATAGGTGTTAGTTTCATTTGGTTCAACATGTTTTTAATAGTTTAAATTGAGTTTAAACTGAGTAGTTTGACTAGGTTTAGGGTTTAATCTGGATTCTGAATGGCTGCAGGACCTTTGACATTTTTATAAGTAATCTTCATATATTTTTAAAGAAACCCTCAAATAATGTAAAGGCAGTAGAAAGATCTTGTGAATTATGTGACATTTTTTAAACTTACAAGTTTCTGCTTAAACATGGATTTGTTTCAAACATTATATGGGGAAAAAAAAACAATACATGCAACACATAGCTCTTTATTAAAAATTAATTTTTAATGAAATTATTTGCAACATTCATAAAAAATCTTTTTTTACAGAAAAAACCTGTGACATTCCTCTCAAACAACTTCAGCTAACATAACAAAGCTATTACAGAAGAATAAACATTTTCTTTTGTTGTTGTTGTTTTGTTTGTTTGTTTTGTTTATTATAATCTACAATTAGCATATGAAAAAATGAAATAAATCATTTGATGCTGAAGCATTCAAAATATTCTTAAGATATTTTAAAAAATAAACTATTCAGTTTCAAATACTAAAAAACATTAAAACTATGATACAATAATCTACCATTTTAAAAAACTACATTTACACTGAAACCTGTGTAAAATAAAGTAGAATTATACCTTCAGAGTCATCTTTATAACTTGTTGGTATTTCTTCTCACTTCCGTACATATTACAGATTAAATTTAGGACGTGATTTCATACTGAAATGTCATTTAAGCACAGACTTGATATCATGATATTTCTTTCGATATCTGCATGGTTTATGTAAATGAAAGTGATCTGGCCAGTTATAACTACAAGTTATATTCAGAAATAAAACACACAGGCCATCAGACAATCAAACACCATCTGACCTCACACCTGCATCATTTTTGCCAATCAGACACCAGCTGAGAGCTCAACTACAGCCCACTGGCCAATTAGATACAAGCTGAGGTCTCACATGCACCAAATTAGCCATTACGAAATCAACAGAACTCTTTCACCTGCAGGCATTTGACCAATCACAAGCCAGTTGAGTTCTCACCTGCTGCTGATCAACCAGTCAGACATCAATCTGAGTTTTCATGGGCAGCCAATTGTTTCCTATTTTTATTCTCCTCGCCTCAGAAGAGCAGCCTCAGAAACTACGTTTTATCACTGGGTTCATTATCACTGTTTATAAATGCATTCAACAGCAATTAAACAGAAAAACTATATAAACAAATACTAATGACTCAGGTTTACAACTGATAAAATAAACCTGAATATACAAAACAAACAAATAAACAAACAAGTAATAAAGAATTAGCGTTAGCCCTCAACTTCACTGAGATACTCACAGATTTCTCACATTTCTCTTTACATCACAGACTCAGGAAGCTTATAGCCAATCAGATTCCCCCAAACTAATCACAATATATTCAGAAAATATAGAGATTTCCTTATTTAGTTTTACACTGTAGCTGTGAGGCTACTGTAGGTAAAATGCAATGGAATATTATACTTCAACAATTTTTCAAGAGTATTTTAAAAATTTTCCGTTCCCCCATGATACAGTTATATTTTCTCTTTGCTCATGTTTGATATTAATTACTAACAAATTTATTTTATTGGAAATAGTCTTACAGGTAGTCTAGGCTATGGTAGACTAGACTAGGCTCAGTACAAGTGTTTTGTGCTAAAGTTTGTAGTATTTAAAAGCAGCTAACATAGGGATGTTACTAGTACATTAGCGGCATTATCATTATGCTCACGAACGTGCCATGATTCAGTAACTACATAAGTGTCATAGCACCATGCCATTTGTAGGATATAATCTTCCATTCTTTTTTTTAGCTCCTTAGGGGATGAGTCAGAGGAACTAGACATCATTTTAATGCAGAGTTTTCAGAGAGGTCATATTTGGTTGGGGGCTCTGATGGCTAAAGGCAGAGAACGTTACATCTTTGTCTCACTGTCAGGAAGTTTTTCATCATTGTTCTGAGAGATAAGATGATATGGAGTCTTCTTCTCCAGGTTCTGCAGGTTCTCAAGGTTGTCCTCTAGAACACTGTTCCCCAGCTCTGCATCTACTGCTTGCAGCTCATGACGAGACAGGTGTTCTATGATTCCAGCACCGATAGAATCACCCAGAACATTAGTGGTAGTCCGAAGTCGATCTCTGAGAGGGAGAGAACAGAGTGAGTGTTAGAGAGAGAGAGAGAGAAAGAGAGAGAGAGAGAGAGAGAGAGAGAGAGAGAGTAAACACTGACCCAACATGACCTGATTTTACAACACAGCACACAGCTGTATCAACTCACATAAAATTTAGTATGCTTTACCTTAAATGAACCAGTTTATGCTCCACAGCCTGGGCTCCCTATGTGGTGATGGTCATTTTTAAAATAGCTTGAGTACAGACTTTCTGATGCTTTCAGGCCATTAGGTGTATAACCAATGTTTGATCAAATGAAAGAGAATCATTGAAAAAAGTGACTGACTGTTTTGAAACTAAATGATGAGAAATCTTGAATTCTTGAAATATCCCTTGGATATTTGCTGTGTTATGTCTGTCAGGACTATATGGCTATGGTATCCAGCAGATTCAGCCAATTATCATTCCAACTGTTTAGGGATTCAGAATCTAGACTGAAAGCCATACACGTTTAATTGCCAACAATATTATCCAATCAGAATTCTCTGCTGTCCATATTTCCTACAGGTCAGTTCTACACTAATGAAATCCCTCAGGTAGGTGGAGCTGGTGAGTGATAGACAACAAGCCTGATGTTAGCATGTGGAGTTAGCATAAACTAGCATCTCTAGATGGTGTATTTCTTTGTTCAGTAACAAATGGATTGTGGGGTTGGAGTGGAGGGATTTTTTATCCCCACTTGCAAATGAGGTTCATGTTTTGCATCAGATGTTAAATCCGTGGAATGTGTTGTTTCTCTGACCATTTTTTTCTTTGACCTGTCTCTTCAGAACTTACCCAGATCTCTTTTCTAAAACTATGCTACATGTCTGTCTAGAACTCTGCCTAAAACTAGCCTGCACTTTCTGCATGGGGCTTGCTTAGACTCGGTCTAGAACGGGAGAGATAACACATTCACATTTTAGTGACAAGTCCACTAATGCAAACTTATAGTTATCATAAAACTACAGCTTATCATGCAACATATCCCCACTCATTAACTGCAGACAGTCACACCCACTTATAGCAATTAGCTAAATTCTCATTGTCCCAACAACTTGTCACAGCCCCACCCACTAACTTCAGTCTGTCCCAAACACTAAAGCTGCATCTCAACTGGGCAGTTAACACTAATTCTAACTAGTGTTTGAGTATGAAGTAATGAAATATGTACTATATTTACAAGTGTCATTGTTGAGTATACTAAGAAATACACGGTGCACAATTAGGACCAGTCAATTTTTGAGTATGGCAGGTATTTTAGTTATTTTATGACCTACACTGTGCACTACACACTGTGGAGGGAGATATTTGAGTTTCAGCATTTGAAAAAAAGACAACATTGCAGTTGCAGCTTTGTATGACATGCATTGTCATAGCAACAGTTTATCATGTCCCCTTAGTAAAAACTATCACACATTAGCATATAGTATATATTGCATAATATAAGTATGTTGTACACAAATGAGAAGCAGCCTAACTTCTTAAAGTCCCACCTACTATCTGCTTGCAGCCCTGCCCTCTTACTTAACACATTAAACATTAAATTCTCACAACCCTTTCCACTAATTTATCATTGTACTTACAGGAACCAATCAACTGCAATAATCAGTGTGATGTCATCAGTGGGCAGTCCTACAGAGGTTAACACTATTACCATGGTAACCAGGCCAGCTTGTGGGATTCCAGCAGCTCCAATACTGGCGGCTGTAGCTGTGATACTGACACACACACACACACACATACGATAAACATTCTACACCAAAAAATATATACTACCAATAATAATAATTGGCATGATGCTATATCTTAGGCGGTGTTAAAAGTATTTAATTGATACATCCATGATGAAACTTTAAAATAGTGTTAGAATCAGCTGTTGTTCATGGCAGTGCTTATCTTAGTTATGGCAAAAACTGAGATGGGAGGATTGGTGTATGTACCTGATGGTGAGTATTTGTCCAAAATTGAGGTCCATGTTATTGACCTGAGCAATAAAGATGGCTGCCAAGGCTTCATACAGTGCTGTTCCATCCATGTTAATCGTTGCTCCAACAGGAAGAACAAACCGTGTCACTCGTTTATCCACTCCATTATTCTCCTCCAGACATTTAAAAGTGATCGGCAGTGTGGCAGAACTACACATACACACATTCCCACATACAAATTACACACACAAACACACAAACATAGATAATTCACACACATACGTTTTACACATGTAGAATTACTGTGGGGTCAGTAAAGGCAGTCGGAGACGTTTACCAATATACAGATGTGCTGATGTATATGTATGTATATGAACAGGTGTGCAGATGAACACATGTATACAGTTGTACAGGTGTGGAAATAAAGGTATGTAGAAGGGCAGTTGAGCAAGCAGACAGATTTATAGATGTATAGATGAGCATATATGCAGAGAAGAGGTATATTGGTACAAAGGCATACAAATGTGCTCCTCACCTGGAGGAGGTGCCCAGGGCAGTGACGAGAGCCTGCAGCAGTCCTCCAATAAAAACAAAGGGGTTTTTGCGGGTAACCAGAAAGTAGAGCAGGGGCAGAACTATGATGGCATGTATAAGCAAACCCACAATCACTGTCACAGTGTACATCCCCAGCTGCCCCCCCATAGCTGACAGATCCTCCATCTCCACAATCTTCCCCGCAATCAGGAACAGGATACCTACAGGGGCATACCTGTACAAAGGTAAATCACACACAGTTACAGACAGCCTAACAAAATCTCTGAAACAGGACACTTACACAAGCATACCTATCCAAAGTCTGATCATTCTAAAACAGAGCGAAAAGTAGGTTTTTGCTGGAGTTTCATTTATTTATTTATTTTGGCAGGTTTTTATCTTGAAAGGGTTTATTGCCACATCACAATTCTTTACGTAATAATGCCACATGCACAGAGCCTGAAAGAAATTCTTACACTTTCCTAAATAATCAGTGATCCTAAAGGCACTGATTATGAGAGCTACTAAAAATGGAGATATCAAAACATCAAACTCAGCCTTCATCTGCTCATTGACACTCAAGTAAAAGAAACACAGAAAATAACTGGAGAAAGTGAAAGAAAAAAAAAGTGCAACAGAGACCTTGTTAAAACAGGGATTAATACTGATGTGGCTTTTAAATGTTGGTGAGAGCTGAAAGGATTCAAAAATTAGATACAGTTGTTTTTTTCTTGCTAAACAAGTATACAGGTTCATTTTGTATCTACCAAAACAGCCAGGCTATCATTGCAGTGGATTTTGGTATCTTTATCGAAACATTCCTGGTACAGTACAGTTTGGTTACATGTATAGCAAATTACTAAAATTATTTTTTTTGCTGCCTCTTTTGCTTTGTTTAGTCACTATTCTCAGACAGTTTCATTGTTAACCTCAATATAATTTTTTACACTACAGTACTTTCCCTTAGCATAAATGTTCTTTGCTGATGATAGCAAACAATTTAAGCAAAATAAATACTCTAGCTAACTAACCTTACTGTCTAACTGACCATCTGTCTGCTCTTATAGCCAGGATTTTATCTGATGCTCAATGAATGTAGTTTTTTTCATTTTCCTGCACTTCAAAAAAGCCTTAAGACTCCATTTCCATAATTTTTAGTTTTCTATTTTTGTTGAGTTTTGACAGGGCTCTCTGTGAATACTCCATTCACTCAGACTACTCATCAGATTAATCTGCTCTGGAAGGAGAGAGCATCAAAAAACATGTTTTAAAAGGCTCTGTGTAATTTCAGATCTCACCAGTGAGGACTCTATACCCCCAAACACCCAAAACTAAAGGACAGTCACTTTAAGTTCATGTGAGAATTGATATAATTATTGAAAAATATACTAGCCTACGTTTCCAGGTCTAAATCTATCTTCCTGGTGATTTGTTTAGTAAGAATGGTAAAAATGTTAGTATAACAATATTCATTACTAAAAATGAACATTTTAAACATAGTGTTAACCATCTGTGTGCCCCAGGGTGCTTTAAGAATTTGGTGGTCTTGATTTGAAGATCAAACATCCAATTGTGAACTCTGACCTATGACCCTGCACACCCCTCATCCTCCGTCTCCCACCTCCTGCTGACCCGGCTCCGAGCACTCACCACATGATGATAGCCACCAGCCTCATGATGGCTTCGTTGAGGCAGTCAAAGAAGTCCCTTAGAGGCTGTCCTTGTTCCTTCATGCTGCCGATGATGAGGCCAAAGCCCATGGAGAACACCACAAGCCCCAGAGCGTTAATCCCATTCACAGTCCCCAAAACCGGAATCATTTCCTCGTAACTCAGCTCCGAAACGTTACTGCTAGCATTAGCATTAGTGCTAAGGTTCACCGCCAGCTTCACTGTTACCACACGCTTACCATACTGAGTCCTAAACTAAAACAACAAAAATGGCACAACGTCACACTTCACTGTGGTCATTGCTCTTAAGACTATGAAACACCTACATAAAGCTTTAATGACAATTGACACAGACCTACATAGACAGCTATAAAGATTTAGTCCAACAAGCCTGAGCTGCTTTTGTCAGACGCCTAAAACTTGCCTGAAGAAGATTTTATAGATATTTATGTAGGGTTATGCCATTTGTCCTGAAAGGCTTATGTGGGTGTCATATACCCTTACAAATGAATACACACAGTAAAGTGTTACCATCAAATTTACAAACATTTATATTTTTTGTAATGGCTTACTTTCCTTTGAAACAATGTGTATGTGTTACCTGTTGAGTGCAGGCCTGCACGAGATTTGGAGGGAACATATTCCTGTGAGAAAAAAAGATAAAAACAAGAATAACCATGATGTGACGTAACAAATTTCTCTGGCGCAAACCAATAATCCATACATCTCCTACACTGTGCTCTGGTTTCTGATTAACACTTGATGAGATGATGGGTGGCACGGTGGTTTTGTGGTTAGCACATTCACCTCTCAGCGCTGGGATCTTGGGTTTAAGTACCATCTGGGTGGAGTTTCAATGTTCTCCCTGTGTCTGCATGGGTTTCCGGTTTCCACCCACAGTTCAAAAACATGGAGGTTAGGTGAACTGGCTTCTGTAATAACAGTCTTGGTGTGTGAGTGTATGAGTGCGTATGTCAATGAATGTCTGTATGTGTGAGCCCAGATATGGATGGGTGCTCTATCCTGGGTGATACCATAGAATGTCTGTATGTGGGAGTGAATGTGTATGGGTGAAACCCTAGTGCCAGATGCAGTCCACCAGGTGCGCATTTGGCTGCCACTTCTTGCCCATGTGTATGTGGATTAAGTACTGAGCAATGTTGATTGTAAAGCGTCCTTGTGTATCTAGAAATAACGCTATAGAAGTGTAACAATAAATAAAATAAATAAAAAGATTGTTGCAAATATTAAATGTTAATGTGCATTAACAGTTGTTATTGGCTGTTAATAAGTTTACTTGATCAAGGTGTGGCCAGGACTAAGTTACACTGTTTAGTACTGAACTTTACTGTTACCACATTATTAGATTTTAAGGAGTCTTAATGGGTTTTGAGCATTGTTAACAACATTTAATAAAACTTAGTTGCTGATTGTTAATAAGCATACCTGATTAGGTCAAGGAAAGCATCAGCTGGGCTGACTTGCTCTATGGTCTCCTTGCTGCTGAACTCATCCCGGTGCCCACTACCAGGGTGGATGATGAGGACCATGACGATGCCAATAAACACAGCAATGACAGTGGTGGTTGTGTAATAAATCACGGCACGGACTCCCATTTTACCGGATGCCCTACTGTCCAGTGCTGCCATTCCTATAACATACATGCAAACAAACACACACAGAAAAAAATAAGTTTGATACTTTTGGGTACTGTCTGAGTCCTAAGAAAAACATCTCCATTTTGTGGATTTGTAGTTTACTAAATAATTTGAACCCAAGAGCTGTCTTTCACATTGTGTGAAGATTTCATGTTGATAAAATCATTTTACATTGACTTCCCTTGAAAGTTAAGAAGGTTTTTGCCTTCTCGTAACTTTATTAATTTGGAGATACGTGTTTTTCATTGGACAGCATCAATATACTCGATATATTTGCATTCCAAAAGAAGCAGTATATTAGCTGATTATCTTGACATGAGGGAAATAAGAAAGAAAGAAAATAGAAAGAAAAAAAACTTAAAAAAGAAAGAACCAAAGATAAAAGTAAGAAAGAGAAGGAAAACAACAAAGAAACAAAGAAGAAGAG
Organism: Hoplias malabaricus; assembly: GCF_029633855.1. Classification (NCBI taxonomy): domain Eukaryota; kingdom Metazoa; phylum Chordata; class Actinopteri; order Characiformes; family Erythrinidae; genus Hoplias; species Hoplias malabaricus. Next base: position 9,440,417 of record NC_089820.1, on the reverse strand, counting down.
AAATGGTCTGAAGGTGAGAAGGTCAGTGACTCTGAACGTCTCTCAGCAAAACTGAAGTAAAACATCTATTGTAACAACTGAGAGAACGTCCGGCTGAAAAACCCATACCCCTCCCAAAGACCCTGTGACCCCTTTCTAACCCCTTCTCACTAACTCCCCCCTTCCACCCCCCAAATACACACACACACACACACACACACTGTTTTCCTCCTGGGAACAGAAGATTGACCATTCTCCCGCTCTCATCATTACTGCTGTGTTCATTGAAACAGACCTTCCCCCAGCGTCTAATAACATCTGATTATCTACACAGCACACACAAACTCTCCTACACACACAAAGCTCTGATTCTGTGGATGCTAATGCCGTCCATGACAAATCAGAGAATTGACATTTTTCTCAGAGTTCTACTTTTACTGGGACACAGCTGACTTGCAAGCTCAACTGTTGCCATGGCAATAACAGAGACAATGGTGATTAATGGAGTAAGTTAATGTTGATGGTAAAAGTTCTTTCACTTTTCTTTCATAAAAGTTCTTACATTCTTCACACATATTTCCTTAAGGTGCATTTTCACCACCTGACAAATGGCCCTGCACTGCATTATGGGGAACGTGCACTCTGGAAATGGCTAAATTGAGAAGTAAATAAAAATGTAATATAAAACGTCACACCAGGCCTTATATGGACTAGTGGTCAATGACTGGAATTTTAATTAAACTGATTTAGGACACATCTAAATTCTAGATAAATTCTATCTTGGTTTTCTATTTAATAGCATATGCCCCCATTGTATGTACACAGTATATTTTATATTTGACATGCACATGCTATGAACTTAAGTGAATGTAATTCCTGATGTACACAGGAGTTACTGCAGTGACCCTGAGCTACAGGTTAAACTCTGGAATTCTGGACGTTTCTTTTAACTCTGAAATACTATCACACAGTGTGTGCGGTGGGGGACACACCATGAAAGACTGTTTTATTCATCTAACCCCATGGTCACTGTGACCTCTAACCTCGCACACATACACACACACACACTGAACTAAACTGACCACACACACTAGGGGTCAGGAAGTCTAGAACTCTTCCTTTCCTGTCGAGAATACGTATGCTCTAAATACTCAGATACTCACACACACGGCAGCCTTCTACACAACACACTCAGGTTCAGTTCCCAGCTCAGACAGGAACACTACAGTACACTACAGCAATAAGACTCCTAATACTACATTACTCTGTTAGACATATGTGCCTTTGGTGTTGTAATGTGCTTTTTTAGCGTTGCATTGTGCCATAACTTTTTTTATTGTATACCTGTGATTAAACTGGAAACCAGCAGGGGGAGCACCAGCATCTGCAGCATCCTCATGAGCAGCTCACCAGGAAAGGAGAAATACTTCACCTCCCGATATGACAACTTATAGGGTCTCAATGCAAAGCCCAGGATTATACCTAAAACACAACAAAAGAAGATAAATAAACAGGAATAGACACAAAGCCCAGGATCCCACATGTTACAACACAAAATATACATTGTGTGTGTGTGTGTGTGTGTACCATGTTTCACTCATGCTGTGGTTTAGAGTAAGGTTAGTGTTAGACTAGTAGTTTTAACGTTTAAGCTAATTCTCAAAATTAATGACAAGTAACGTAATTGTCCAACAATATATAAAAATCTAACTGCACTCTTAAAAATAAAGGTGCTACAAAAGGTACACCTTTATTGAGCAATGCCTATTATTAGAAAAACATTTTTGTTCCATAATGAACCATTTTTGTTTAAGAAATGCATGTCTGAATAACCTTTTAAAGGTTTAAAAATCCATCACTCTGTCCTATGGTTCTTTACCAATTTAAATATTTCAGCAAAAATGGTTTATATGGCATCGCTCAAAGAACCCTTTGTAACACGTTACATTTTCAGAGTTCACGTGTGTGTGTGTGTGTGTGTGTGTGTGTTGTACACACCGATGATGACAGCAATAACTGTGAGGATGACAAAGGCATTCCTTCTAAAGAAGGAACGGACGGTGTTTGGCCTTATGTTTTGAACAGTATTTTGGACAGTGTTTCGAGCTTGGAGTGAGCGCTGGACCAGATTTTCACGAAACTGCCGAACCCTCCCCCTAGGGGGCTGTGTCTCTCCATTAATATGAGTCATCTTCCAGGGGGCCCCAATCCTCACACAGCCCTCAGATTCAGTCTTCAACCCTGAGAAAAAGAACAAACACAAAATATGCCAGACCCTCAATAATTTTATGTATTTTAACATGCTGCTGTTTACACTGTGTCAAAAGGACAAACAGACCAAGTAGATATGATGGTGAAACAAAATCTCTTTGTGGAGATTCTGTTTAAAAAATGTTTATGATGCATGGGACTTTTATTAATCGTCTACTTTGAGTTTAACCTCAATAAACTCTTATTTTTTAAAGATTTTGTCTTAGTATCCTATTCACCATCCATCCATTATCTGTAACCGCTTTTCCAATTTAGGGTCGCGGGGGGTCCAGAGCCTACCTGGAATCATCGGGCGCAAGGCGGGAATACACCCTGGAGGGGACCTTAGTATCCTACAATATTTTAATGTGTGAATATTCACATCCTACATTGTATCTCCAATGTTAAACTAAAGAAACAAACTTCAGACACTGAACACATCTCAGATGATTGAGTACTTTTTGAGTGAAGGCCATTACAAACTACACATGGCAAATTTTAAAGCTCTAAACGTTCAGATCTGAGCCAGATAGACTAAAGTGTTCATGGGCCCTCCCAATTTAAATCTCACATGAGATCAAGCTGGTTATCTGCTTATGGTTTTTTTTAATATAAAATTTGCTCAATGTTATTAATCGTTAATAAATGCTTTATTCTGCTATGAATACTTCTCTTTATTCTTTCCTGAGATCAGTGAAATTAATTTATAATTTAAATTTAAAAACGTAATTTACGTAATTTAAAAGTTATTAACTCTTTAAACCAAGGTCAGTTATTAACTGTTTTTAAACTCTATAATATGAACTCAATTTTGGTAACTTTGTATAAACTCCTTAATCTAAATTAAGTTCAGCATTATTAACTGTTTATATGTGAACTGGATAGTGTCATTAACTGTTAATAAATTAAGTAATCTAAACCTTTTTAAATAAATAAATAACATTTACTGTGTTATTTATTGAGTTCAGCGTTATTAAGCGTTTATAAATGCTTTAATTCGAACTGAGGTCAGTGTTATTTACTCTTTATAAACTTCTTAATATTAACCCGTGTCATTAACCGCTTTTAAACAATTCTGAACTGAGATCAGTGTTATCACCTGTTCAAGAATCTGAGCAGCGGATAAACCTGTTCAACAGCTCTCAGATATCACATTACAGTTCTCCAGATATCATCATCCTGTTAGCCTTACTCTACTCACACTGTCTTGCTAAAGTTATCCTGCAAACACTGTCCTACTAAAAGGAAAAAACCTGTCTTCGCTAATATGGTTACAAAGTTGACTGTGAGATGTGATCACGTGGCTCATTTCTATTTAATATTCCTGATAAACACACGCGCACACACCGCTTCTAACCCTGCACACACAGCTCCACGTGTACTCGGACCCCTGCCAGAGAAAACATACCAACACACTCAAACACATACACACGCGCGTAGACGGCATTAGAACAATTCTCTATTCACCACAAAGAACCCAAACAAAGAGAAACACTCACCACAGACACAGCGTAGAACTGAGAACCTCGGAGAACAGAAAACAAGTATACTCTCAGAGAGAGAGAGAGAGAGAGAGAGAAAGAGAGAGAGAGAGAGAAAGAGAGTAGGGGGAAAACAGAGAGAGACAGAGAGATGGCGGTGGGCGTGAGACTGAGAGGAAGCAGAAGAACCAATCACAGTTAAAGAAAGTTAGAGTAACGGAGGAGGAGCATGTCGAAAATGCTACGGGAAAAAGAAAATAGTGTGTGTGTGTAACAGACAGAGAGAGACAGACACACACACACACACACACACACACACACACAGAGAGAGAGAGAGAGAGAGAGAGTGTATGGGGTCTTTTGAAAGCTGTTCTGGCCAAAAAGACGCCTTTGTGATATCCTCAAAAACATCAAAAACATATACTCTATCTCTAAAGTATCCCCTAAATAAATTACACTCTATGCCATAATATTCTACAAAGTAAATTCACCAGTGTTAAATCAACACTATTTGTGTTAAAAAATTAACTGTTAGTGTAATTTAACACTCAGTGTTACGTTAACACTAATAGTGTTGATTTAACACTGGTGAATTTACTGTGTATCATCTGTAAATACTCTGTATAATCTTAACAAATAGTAATAAACCTCATGCTTATTATGGACTCTCTGTGGCTTTTTAATCTACACCTTACACACCCAAAACATGCTGTACATGTACTGTACTGTAGATGTACACTACTCACATCTAGATAATTACAAAGAATCACAATGTCTCTTCTTAGAGAGAGAGATTTCATTCTCTCTCTCTCTCTCTCTCTCTCTCTCTCTCTCTCTCTCTCTCTCTCAGTATTGTGTTAGTCTTGTGATAACATGTCTGAAGTTGGTGTGGTGGGTGGAACCTGCACATGAGTGAAGGATAAAAATCGTGGGAGGAAGAGCAAGAGCGAGAGAGAGAGAGAGAGAGAGAGAGAGAGAGAGAGAGAGAGAGAGAGAAACTGTTCTGTGTTTATAATGTACAGAAACTGTTTTGTGAATTTCTGTATCTGATTTGTTTGCTGTTGTGGTGTGAATCTCTGCCTGCAGATAAAACATATTGTGTGTGGTTATAACACAGGACTAAGCTAGCAAAACTGGCACATTAGCCCAACTGTGGTGACACAGTAACCTGCTGCTCACTTAGAAGGCTGAGGCCTGTGGTCTTTCTGCAACACATTCTTCCAAAGTTAATCTTGCACCGTGTTTATAATGTTCTGCCATATTCATATAACAGCTAGTAGTAATGTAATTAAAAAAAAAAAAAAAACACTGTACAAGTGGCCGGGGACTGCGAAGAGCAGTGGCTCACAGGAGAAGATCCCAGCATGCTTAGCATCTACCATTTTACTGTGTTATTTTAGTTTTTTTTTCTGGGCTTTTCATTGTGTTTGAGGCTTTTGGTGTTGGGGTTGCAATGGAGGAATTATTTTGGTATTTGATTTTGTGTGTGTGTTTGTGTGTGTGTGTGTGTGTGTGTGTGTTTGTGTTTATGTGCATGCTTGGGGTTGGTTTGTTACGAAATGTATGTTGTTTCAGGGGAGGTCACTGTCAGTCTGCGTTAGAGCTCTACCATGTGGCCCTCACTGAATCTCATCACACACAAAGCCCATGTACTTCCTGTTTCCTTGCCCCTCTCTGCACTATACCCTTTTAAAGACTGTATGAAGTTTGTTCACACTATTTTCATGTTTACTGTGTAGGAAAACCTATTTTTTTCAGTGGTAAAACCTTGTATATTTATATGGTAAAACATGGAATCAATCTCCGGCTTAACTGTAAATTCAGCAAAAATCTTTTTACTGTGTTTTTGCACAGCCATGTTGTAAATAAAATAGTTAATATTTAATTCATTCATTCAGCGGCACGGTGGCGCAGCAGGTAGTGTCGCAGTCACACAGCTCCAGGGGCCTGGAGGTTGTGGGTTCGATTCCCGCTCCGGGTGACTGTCTGTGAGGAGTTGGTGTGTTCTCCCCGTGTCCGCGTGGGTTTCCTCCGGGTGCTCCGGTTTCTTCCCACAGTCCAAAAACACACGTTGCAGGTGGATTGGTGACTCGAAAGTGTCCGTGAATGTGTGTGTCTGTGTTGCCCTGTGAAGGACTGGCGTCCCCTCCAGGTTGTATTCCCGCCTTGCGCCCGATGATTCCAGGACCCCCCGCGACCCTAAAAATTGGATAAGCGGTTATTCATTATCTGTAACCGCTTATCCAGTTCAGGGTCATAGTGGGTCCAGAGCCTACCTGGAATCATTGGGCACAAGGCAGGAATACAACCTGGAGGGGACGCCAGTCCTTCACAGGGCAACACAGACACACACACATTCACTCACAACCCTACGGACAATTTTGAGTCGCCAATCCACCTACGAACGTGTGTTTTTGGACTGTGAGAGGAAACCGGAGCACCCGGAGGAAACCCACGCAGACACAGGGAGAACACACCAACTCCTCACAGATAGTCACCTGGAGCGGGATCGAACCCACAACCTCCAGGCCCCTGGAGCTGTGTGACTGCGACACTACCTGCTGCGCCACCGTG